>NC_139231.1:88561384-88704018 GCF_977018435.1 Lepisma saccharinum | reverse complement strand
ACCAGTTATGATAAATTAAATGTAAAATATCATATTAATCAACCGTTCCATGTACAAGGTACATTTTCTGAATGACTACAATTTCATCACATAATGAATAACCAAACATATTGTAAAGAACCGTACTACACATGTATGTTTCATTAAGGAAAAAAGCTTCAGGTCCTAAGCAGTTTAAAGGTGTTGTCGTTTCGTGCATGGAAATTGTAAGAGTATACATATTTGTTTGAAAAACACACTACCATCCACTTGGAAATTTTTCCTTGTACATACGTACAAGTGATAATGGTACTGTCTAACAGTGCACTTGTTTTTTTTGTGCTTTTTTACCAGTTATGATAAATCAAATGTAAAATATCATATTAATCAACCGTTCCATGTACAAAGTACATTTTCTGAATGACTACAATTTCATCACATAATGAATAACCACACATAATGTAAAGTATTACCGTACTACACATGTATGTTTCATTAAGAAAAAAGCTTAATCCTAAGCTGTTTCTGGTAATGTAGGTACGTGCATGGACATTGTAAAAGTATGCAAATTTGTTTGTAAAACACACTACCACGCATTCGGAAATTATTCTTTGCACGGTACGTTCGTACAAGTGGTGAGGATACTGTCTAACAGTGTACTTGTCCTTTTTACCATTTATGATAAATCAAATATAAAATATCGTATTGTATTATATATTTTTTTCTTTGAAAAATATTTGTACGAAACAAAAACACAACCATTCAGAAACGTCCCTTCTACATACGCATGAACGGTAATCATACTGGTAAACATTTTACGTGCCTTCTTTTTTTGTCAGTGAATATTTGGAAACAGTAGATTTCTTGTTTGCAAAGCCACATTCACATCAATCCCAATAGAAGTGACTTGCAATATTTACATATTATTTAATTGCCATGGCACAGTAAGTTAAGTTATGCATGGTGTACATTTCGTGAAATGTTCTCTTTTGTTGAGGAAAATTATTATAGCAAACACACGTTCATTTCCACCTTTAGGCCTCTTTTGCAATGCCATTTTCATATAATTAAATTTATCGAACTTCAAACAGATAACCCTAACCTAAACAGTAGTTTTTATTTATATATTTATGATCTTGTATTTAGGCACTCATTTAAATCTAACTTACGAAATTACAATGTAACTGTTAATCCTAATACATAACATTTTCGGTGTGCGGACGTAAATACCTAACTAACATTCATTTCTTAAACATATATTTATGTGTTACACATTACTTTATTTATTTTTGTTCCTGGGATTTCATACAAAAAAGCCCAAATCCGCTTATGCACAGTCTACTGTCCACGGTGCAACCAATGAAAACGTTGCATTTCTCGTATCAAAGTATGAGAATAGCAAGGCATCAAAGCAAAACGTCTCTAACATGTCGTTAGTTAACGGACCTATAAAATTGCTTGAGCGAACATTAAAAGTTTAACAGGCTGCTAAGATTTTAGTGGTGCGTTAACTATCAACTCGTTAAGAACGTTTTCAAGATGGTTGAGCGAACCGGGCATAAGAATATTAACACAATGGATATTTCCACTTTGACATGAAAAACGTTTCAAATCCATTCATTTTACAGATAATGACACAAACATGAGATGTGCAAAATATCTCGGCGATATTTGTTTTGGTTCTCGAGAAACACGCCTTCAAACACCGCTGAAATTCACCTGCTACGTCACGGATTTGAAAACGTCCTTTCCACAGACACGAGGTCCTCTGATGTCATCACTTAGAAATGCGTGCAGGCAGGGCTTCTGCTCGTCCCGTGAACTTAGCATGAGCCGCGGAAGCGACAGCAAAGTCACTTGTTACTGTGTAAAACAAGTATCTTGTAACTTCCAGTACAAACATCAGTGCTCCATTTCTTGGAGATGAATTATGCCCTAGCAGTATAACAGTATTTACTATAATTCAGCCACTCGGTAGGGGGTTTTCCCCTTTAGGAGGACAAAGCAAAACTTGTAACAGTCAATGGCTGAACACGTGAAGAGCCTTGTTCATTGCGAATACATAGGTTGGTTCTGACTGGCAAGAACTTATTGTTATTGGAATGCCTTTACTGGAATTACAATTATTTTCGTCATAATATATTTTTCGCAAATTTTAAGATAATACGTTTAGAACACTGGTTTACACGCCAATTTCTGCAATATAAGAGGTGATACGGTATAAAAAGGTACGGGGAGTTCTTAAATTCCTGCACTAAATGACAGTTTTTTCAGTTAATATATATATTGCAAATTTTTGTATTTATCCTACTTTTACGTCGCTTTTCCGTCACTTTGTTTAACCGCAACGATGAGAACGCATGGTTAATTTAGTATGTATCTTCTCATAACATCACATTTCTTCCCACTTTTGGCTTATCGCTACAATGAAGATGAATGACTACAAGCAGTATTCGAAGTCGGGGTGCAGGAGGAAACCCCCCCCACACACACACACTACCACCACCACCACCAACAAGCACAATCTAAGTATCACCCAACCTGCCACGATACGAGACGAACTTTTTATTCTGTCCCATCTTATTTCGAAAATATTCACTTGTCCCATCTCCTTTTATGAGACGAGACGGAAAATGTCTCATCTCCTGAGCAACACTAACATTAACAATAGAAGCATCCCCCTAGCTGTCCCCAAAGTCTCGAGGAAACATTGTAGTAAGTGCACTCACGGTCCCCGGAATGACGTATCATTCATACCCCGGCACGGGGCCAGACGTCATTATGGGTGCGGGAAACCGGTCGTGACTTTTACTTACGGTCCAGGTTTTTTTTAGTTCGGTACTGAGACGGTCGTTTATTGTCGTACTAATGCGAGGCGGAGATAAATACCTTGAAATGTTACTCTGTTTTGTTTACCTTAGATATGTAGACTCGAACAATAATAACACACTAATAGCATTATACCAGATACCTGAAAAACATCAAATAATAACACTGACGAACGGTAAAAATGTTAGTATATTGTATCAACAAAAAATATTGGAATCAACAAACTGTTTACATCGCCTCTTCAATCACTCTCTCTCATTCTCTCTCTCATGCTTACTTCTGATTAATTTTACATGTGAATATACATACAAATCATGGATCTAATCAACATACCGTTTCCATTTTGTTTGAACCTTTACATGAATTTAGGTCATTAGTCTGACAGCTCCTGTGCTCTTTTAAATCAAATATGCGCCAGCCCTCGGAAAACAGTTATCTAAAACAATTGGGTCGGCGTAGTTAAACCTTTCGTTCGAATGAACGTACGCATCAAGTCGTAAGCAAAACATTTACCAAGTTTATCGGATGGGGGTAATACATACAAGCCTCTCTCGTCCATTGAGAACAAATACACCATTACATAGTGATGCAAAACTTTATCGGCTCCAGCTGCCGGAATACACAAATCAATCGTCGGCGCGAGCAAAAATTACATTAAAAACCACTATGCAATAAATAATACTGCACTCGCACGACCTTGCAATATAAAATACGCTTTCCACAAATAAAAAAAGACTAATCGGTCAACTATTGACAAGCTAATTGACGCGACGGGGCGGTCGGTTACACAAAAATGGAGCACACTTTGAGAATTTACTAAAATTTAACGTAATGGAATGGAGCTTCTAACTCTGAATGCAGACAATCAAATTATACATATGAACATGAAATGACCTTTTATATAATAATACTAAAATATCAGACACGGAAGTTAGGTTCGGGGTTCCTGGGTCACTTTGAAAATAAGTGAGACTTCGGCGTTTACGGTACGGCGTTGATACTAACAATACATGCTTACATGGACATAGACCATCTGAAGAATACTCTACCGGACTCTGCTACATCGCGTGATCGTTCATCTTTCCTGGATGCGGGGTTTGCACAAGGTTCCTTTGCTGCCAAAATGTTCTTCGAGGTCGAACGCGGCGAAGGATGATTGCGACAACATTGGGCACTTTCACTTTCATAGAACGTCGCGTGTCTCTCTTCTCAGAAGCGTAGGCTGCACATGGTCACGCGTCGGTCCGGAATCTCTCTAATGTATCGGGCATCAATCAAACGTCGTCCTGGAATCATCTCTCTCTGGTAACGGGCTTCGGTTAGACGTCGATCGGAAGTCATCCTCCTCTCTCTCTCTGGTAACGGGCTTCGGTTGGACGTCGAACTGGAAACGTCCTTCTGGGCGTCGGGCAATGTTGGGCTTCGCGGCGCTGTGTGTGTCGGTCGTCGGTCATCGGCGTCGGCTTCACCGGATGGTGGCGGTGCATCGTTGCAGGCGTCAGGGCGGCGACGGCTTCCCTTCTCTATCTTTTTAGCCGCCCATTTTTATGGTAGTCCACGCTTGGTAAAAACAAACCCCCGCGTAATGCTTCACCAAATAAAGCGCACACTGGTAACTATCTATCGGCAATTCGCTCACGCTTCGTAACAAAAACAAAGTCCACGCAGACAAAACAATAGTCACGCGAGAGTGTAGCGCGGAGATGCTCTCTCTACAAAATCCGGGTAAAACTGTGCGTTGAACTCGAAGTCCTGTAGATTTATACCAGATTCAAAATTGTCCGTTGAAAAACACGTTAGAGTGGCTTGGCTTGGGTTTCCGAAGAGATGGAAATGATCTCTGTCCATTGTCTCGAAATGCGGTCACAAGGCGCGTCCTCTGTTCTTGCTAGCTTGGGCTCCAGCTGATTATCCTGGTTATCCGTGAAAAATAGTTTCGGCCTCCCGCGGCGAATTCTCCGTTGGTCCCGATGAAAATAAGTCTTCCCTTTGTCCGTGACGTCCCGTTCTGGTGCAAATATGCCATGTACTGTGCCGTATTGACAGTTCGGCTGTCACTCAGAAAACCCGTCTCCCAACTCCCGACGTCTGGCTCGGATACAAATTTTTTCACAAAATAAACCAAACCTCACACTTTACATTTAAACATACTAGAATCAATAAACAAAAATGATTAATATCGAACGGTGTTTGTTCACATGTCACTGGATACCGTGACAACATCCTCCCATGTAACAATTTTCAGTTCAATGAAATGTCACTCACAAGGAAACAGTCATGCCCAGGTCGAGAGTCAAACCTGGAACATGCGACTTCCTCAGATGAATCATGAATTTTGTGTATAATAATTACAACGCCAGTTCATTCCTGGTAATTCTGAATCTGCGGTTTGGTTTGCATATATAAGCAGGATAATATTCAGTTTTCTAAGGATCGTACCGTCGAAACGATCAGTCAAAAAAAAATTAAGAAAGGTTTTTTTTGTATGTATAATCTCTATGCACTGTGAAAGTTTGTACGATAAGCCTTTGCATACGTTGTTAATTATATATATTTTGCGAGACTTGAGACGAGAACGAGAATTGCCCTCCCAAACCGAGACGGATGTTTATAAATCGAGATGAGACTGTCAATGAGACATTTAGTCAAGGGGCTAACATCTGTAGGGCCTCTAAAATCGAAATTGGTACAACCCACACTACATCTAAGGTTTGACACTACAGTTTGGTAGAATGGGTTATATATGAACACTCTAGGTAGTATGTCACGTAAAATTGTGGTATCATTAATTTTATGGACACCATTTTGTGTTGTGATCACGTGACTTCGGTCACTTTCGGGAGTCGTTGGCTTATAATGTGCATATCTCCGGTTAGAATGAAGCGATTTAAACAATATTGACACCAGATGAAAGATAATGAAATACTCTACAGAAAAGGTTTTATTCACATTCTATGTAGATGCGTTGGTTTTGTTGTAAATATAGATTTTAGCAACATATTCAATAATAAGAATTACAGTTATATGTCTTTCTAACCTCAGTCTTTTGTTTTCAGCGTTCCTGAATTGTTGAGTGACAGCTATCCAAATCAAAATTGACACGTTACAAGTAGATGAGCCAACTGTAAGTCTTGTACCATTCACTGCAAAACGGAAGAAATATACAAATTTTGATCAGTGCATCATATGCCAGACGAATAGTGATGAACGTTTAAGAAATCCACGAGACAGTTCTTTGAAAATTCTGAAGTCTGCTTTGGAATTACGTCACGATGAAGCTTATCAGCGCTTAAAACCACACCTACACCAACTCTCTGACCTTAACATTCAGTGGCATTGAACATGTTATGAATCATGTACTAGCAAACATAACCTAAGTTTGGTTACACGACGACAATCACCTGCTACATCACAGATAGATGCAGATGATGCTAGTGTTAGTGGATATAATCAGTCGTGGATGGTCTCCCGATCTCAAATAACAGGCACCGACTAGTCGAAGTGTTTGTTTTGCCAAAAGAAAACTCACAAGAAGATTAAGGAATTTGAAATTGGTAGTACATTTGAAGCTGGCAATGCAATCTACCATGCCGCAAATCATCAAGGAGATGAAGAGATGCTGTTACTGCTTTATGGAGTTAACAAAGATTTAGTAGCTACAGAAGCGAAGTATCACAAAGCATGCTATTCTTCATATGTCAGCAAGACAAATCCTCAGTTTACTGGATTCAAAGAGGGATCACTGGAATCGACGTATGTTTCAGCCTTTAAGTACTTATCTGCTCAGACAACGGATATTTTAGCCGGAAAGGCCTTCAATTTGGATGTGTTACTAAGAATGTACAGGGAACGTTTAGAACAAAACGGTGTGGACTCACACTCATACACGAGGCAGAAGCTGAAACTTCTACTGAACAAGCACTTTGGTGAGGGGATTGTTTGGCATCAACCATATGACCGCTCACAGGCTGAGTTTTTGTACTCTAGTTCTATCTCTGTAATTCGGAGAGGTAATTCGGTCCAGTACCACAGCAAACAGTTCATGCTGATCACACAAAGAGACAACGATATGTTGAATCAAGAAGTCGTTGCCAGGCCTATCTGAACTTCAGCTCTTCTGGGAGGCGACCCACAACTCGAAAGTATGAGGCCAAAATCTTGGATGAATGGCTTTTTCCTAGGGACCAACAACATTCATACCCTGCACAGATGAACCTCGCTTGGGCACTGGTTCGTCTATGTCCAACTACATTATTCGAGGTTGAAATATCTCTCCCAAGTCCAAGAGCACAAATAACGCCAAGTTGGAGTGGCTTTAACGCTATTGTTCATACCTCCACACCCGACCCCACCAAGGTTGGTTTCTGCCCTATGTTACAAGGATCGCCACCGGAATACAGTACAGTTTATACTGTCATGATGAATGTTGATGCTATGATGAGCAGTCTAGGGCAGAAGGATAGAGTTATAACTTTTGACCTTGCTATCTACGTGAAGACCAAAGAAATTCAATGGCGACGACCGGAAGAATTTGAAAGTTTTGAGATTCGCTTGGGTGGTTTTCACATAGCTCTAAATTACCTATCACTAATGGGAAAGAAGTATAGTGGCTCAGTGTTGGAAGATTTACAAATTGAATCTGGAGTTTATGGTAGCAGTACAGCTTCCTTGCTTCTACAAGGAAAAGTCCTACAATCGCGTAGTGAAGGCACACAAACTAATTACGGAGGCTTTCTTTTGCCGCCAGTGGGCAGAGTTTGCGAAATGGTTGCTAACAGATGAAAGTAATGTATATGATAAGCAGGCTTTAGCAGAATGTATTACAGCGTGTAGAGAAGCACTAGAGGCGGGTGGAAATGTTATGGAGACGTTTGAGAGGCTAATGGTGAAGATACCGGAAATGGAAGTTAAGTTCACAACTTTCAAAGACGAGGCTCGTGCGAAATCTCAACTATTTACCTTTTGGAATGACTACATTAGTATGGTACATCTGCTACTCCAATTCATCAGAGCGGAAAGGACAGGTGATTGGAAACTCCATCTTCTTGTAACTGCTGCTATGACACCACACTTCATCGCAATGGACAGGCAAAACTGCTCCCGGTGGCTACCAGTCAAGATAGCCGACATGAATCTGTTATCTGAAATTCACCCAGCTGTTCATAGGGAGAACATCTACCTGTGATGTAGCAGGTGATTGTCGTCGTGAGACCAACTTAGGTTAAGTTTGCTAGTGCATGATTCATAGCATGTTGAATGCCACTGAATGTTAAGGTCAGAGAGTTTGCGGTTTTAAGCGCTGATAAGCTTCATTTACAAAGAACTGTCTCGTGGATTTCTTAAACGTTCATCACTATTCGTCTGGCATACGATGCACTGATCAAAATTTGTATATTTCTTCCGTTTTGCAGTGGATGGTACAAGACTTACAGTTGGCTCATTTATTTGTAACGTCTCCATTTTGATTTGGATAGCTGTCACTTCAACAATTCAGGAACGCTGAAAACAAAAGACTGAGGTTAGAAAGTCAAATAACTGTAATTCTTATTATTGAATATGTTGCTAAAATCTATATTTACAACAAAACCAACGCATCTACATAGAATGTGAACAAAACCTTTTCTATAGAGTATTTCATTATCTTTCATTTGGTGTTAATATTATTTAAATCGCTCCATTCTAACCGGAGATATGCACATTTTAAGCCAACGACTCCCGAAAGTGACCGAAGTCACGTGATCACAACACAAAATGGTGTCCATAAAATTAATGATACCACAATTTCACGTGGTACACAGGAATTCGAAAGAAACGCCCTCCCTGACGGTTATGCAACCCGGAATTTAATATCATCTAGTTTCGCCTGGTAGAGTAGTTCCCGAGGAGGAGCAGTGTTTCCAAACCTATAACTGTAGTGTTTCCAACCCTGTATTGGTTGGTTGGTTGTTGATTTGATGTTTTAAGTCCACAATGCACGGTATGACTAATCGGGACTGGACCTACAGTTTAAAGTGGGATCCGAACCCCTTTGTGCCTCCACCGGAACCCCTTGATTACAAGGCGACGACGCTACCACTGCGCCATCCAAGCCTGTATTGCTTCGTAGAAGACGAAACCTTCACGTAAACTTCTTCATTCGTGAGTTACATTTGGTTTACAGACTCACATTACAAGACACTCTTTTCCTTGGTTTGGTTTGAGTTGCTGTTTTAAGTCCACTTTATGCACAGTAAGGCTAATCGGGACTGGACCTACAGTTTAAAGTGGGATCCGAACCACTTGTGCCTCCACCGGGTATCGAACCCGGGACCCCTTTATTACAAGGCAAGGACGCTACCACTGCGCCATGGGGGAGGCCCTACTCTTTTCCTGTATTGCATGTTTTCTGGAGTATTTATTTTTCCTTCTGCGGAGAAAATTCTGTTATTATTTTACATCTTATTTTTCGCAGCTTCTCTAAGATTTATCGGCTAATCTCAACAATGAGGATTAATGATGACTCGATGAAATTGATAAAAGGACAGTCATATAGAAACCATGGGGGGCTAGATTCATATTATTATTATTACTATTATTATTGTCTTTTTTTTTACTTTACTTTTGGCTAATCGCAACGATGAGGATTAGTGTATGATCAAATTCATGAAGGAACACTCATAAACAATCATACCCAGGCCGGGACTCGAACCCGGGAATTTCGGCAGCGAGATCAAAAGCCGACGGCTTACCACGCTCGGGCACAGCGGCGGCCAATTATTATTAGTGATATTGTCTCAACTAGTGTATTTTCCCACCATATTCTTTCATACAAACATGATTTTGATTTTGATTTGATTTAGTTTATTTTACTTCGCGTTTTGTGCCTCTTGGCTAATTTGCGAAGATGGGGATGAGTGATGAAATGATGAAATTGATGAATGGACATTCACAAACAACCAAGCCCGACCGGGATTTGAACCCGGGACCCTTGGCGTCGCAGCGCGATGTGCTAACCACTCGGCCACAGGGTCGGGCTCATACAAACATGAAACGGATGAAAATTAAAATGTTAAAATACCCAAAGTGTGGGAATACGAAACAGAACCAAGTTAACATATTGGATTGATTTGGTGTTTTAATTCCACTTTATTCACAATAAGGCTAATCGGGACTGGGCCTACAGTTTAAAGTGGGATCCGAACCACTATGTGCCTCCACCGGGTATCGAACCCGGGACCCCTTGATCACAAGGCATCGACGCTACCACTGCGTCATCGGGGAGGGCCAAGTTAACATATCTTGACCATGGAAAGTGTTAATACAAAATCTAGAAAAGAGCCATTTAACTGTTGCCCGGGACCCTTGGCGTCGCAGCGCGATGTGCTAACCACTCGGCCACAGGGTCGGGCTCATACAAACATGAAACGGATGAAAATTAAAATGTTAAAATACCCAAAGTGTGGGAATACGAAACAGAACCAAGTTAACATATTGGATTGATTTGGTGTTTTAATTCCACTTTATTCACAATAAGGCTAATCGGGACTGGGCCTACAGTTTAAAGTGGGATCCGAACCACTATGTGCCTCCACCGGGTATCGAACCCGGGACCCCTTGATCACAAGGCATCGACGCTACCACTGCGTCATCGGGGAGGGCCAAGTTAACATATCTTGACCATGGAAAGTGTTAATACAAAATCTAGAAAAGAGCCATTTAACTGTTGCCTGATTGCTTTTCCATTTGTTGTATGGGAAGAATTGTCTGAAATGTGTGTGTAGTGGCAGGCAAAAGAGAATACAAAGATCGAATAGAGAGGCAACACTGTCACTGTTCTACACTGCACAGACATCGCGCCTCGTCGTGTGGGCGGGGCACCGTGGGTGCGAGCGAGCTGCTGTTGCTTCTGCAAAAAGATAACTCACAGACAACTGAATGACGCTCCGCTTAAAATCTAGTCAATCGAGAAAGGATTTGTTGAGGAAGTGAATTGAAATATAAACGCCAGAATTTGGTCTAAGCCTATAATGGTTACTCGCAATAAGAGCTGATCAATTTTTACATGTGGAATTCCGTAATGAAAGAGGCAAGAGGCCGCACTCCCCACCTTTAGCCTGGTAACACTAATAAATCATCTGATTATATGCGTTCGGTTATGCTGATAGTCATGTTTATTATATTACCTTCAAACATAAACAATATCATGGACTCACTCAGAGGCAGAATTCAATTTTACGCTTTATTTTCCTGAAGATATTGTATCACTATAATACAGGACCTACAGTTTAAAGTGAAATCTTAACCACTATGTGCCTCCACCAGGAATCGAACCCGGGACCCCCTTGATTACAAGGCGACGACGCTACCACTGCGCCAGCGGGGAGGCACTTAAAGAGTCAACAATCAAAGCTAATACGCATCTATTGATCAGAAATTACTAGAGTGTTAAAGTTGTTTTTGTATCTTTTGTTATTATAAGTCGCTCTTCTGCCACTTTCGGCTAATGAGGATGAGTGACGATTAGATTAAATTGATACCATGATACCAATACTGAAGCCGTGGCTCGAACGCGGAAATTTCTTGGGATCGGAAGTGGACCACAAAGAGAACCGGCTCTGTGGCCAAGCGCTGTTAGTGGTGGACTAACGATCCAGACACCGAATTTTCCGGGTTCGAGTCCCGCCCGGATCTTTGTCAATTTCTTAATCGTCAGAAATCCCTTCACAATCTAAGACGTAACACTTTATCAAAACTTCATTCCCCTCCCCTCCACCCCAAATTTAATACTCAAACTTCCCAATCGCAGTGGCAGCGTCGTCGCCTTGTAATCAAGGGGTCCCGGGTTCGATACCCGGTGGAGGCACAAGTGGTTCGGATCCCACTTTAAACTGTAGGCCCAGTCCCGATTAGCCTTACTGTGCATAAAGTGGACTTAAAACAACAAATCAAATCAAACTTCCCAACAAAATTTCCATGCCAATTTTAAACTTCCTGTTGATATTGCTCTCTCCAAATAAGCAATCTAAGACGTAATAGTAATACACAAGACTTGGGATTCCCTGCCCCCCAAAATAATTATCAATCCCGCTACCTGAAAATCACACTAACTTCATTAATCGCCCACCATAATTTCCCTATCAATCTAAGGCCCCCCCACTCCAAAATTACTTATTACCCGTAACAATTCCCCTTACAATCTACAAATTACTATTTGTATAACAGCAATGGCTAATTGATGACGAAATTCAACTTGGGCCCTGTTTACTCAGTCAAATTTCCATCACAGTCTGCGCCATAATGCCCCCCCCCCCTGATTTAGAACTGTGACATGGTGACAGGTGTAATGTAACTAACAGTTAAGTGTTTGGAATGGATGCATGTGTGCTGTGCATTTGAATTTCATGTGAATCAAATCTGTTCACTAATGTGAATATTAATATTATAGAATATAATATAATGGTTCAGGTGTGCGAAAAAGTAACCATGAGCACCCCAAGGTATCAATAAGAAAGAATTGGAAAGTTAAGTTGCATACGGAGATGTGTGTAATTAGTTTTGTTCTGGAATGTAGAAAAGGACCGGTTAAACCGTGCTGGGTTTCAATACTGTGTCCACCCGCCGTTGGATTCAAGCACTGCATCTAGTCGACGAGGCAAGGATTCCACGAGCAGATGTTTGGTCTTCTCTTCCAGACATCAAACACGTGAGCCAGTAGAGCTTTCTTTGTTCTCAGCTGTCTAGGTTCCCACTCTCTCACCATCAACGCCCAAATGTTTTCGATTGAAAGACTTCGCTGGCCAATCTACTCTTGAAATTCCTGGCTGCTGATTAAACAAGGTGGTGGTCGCTTTCGATGTATGGACGCTGCTGTTGTCTTGATGATCGAAAGTCACGTGAGGAATCTCATCTTCAGGGTGTCTCTCTCGCACGCTGGGAAGCATGTGGTTTTCCAGCACTGCGACGTATTCCTGTGAATTTATTCTCGAACACACTTCCACCAATCCATCCCCACACCGCCACGGATATCCTGCCGCTCCTAGGATGGGTAGAAATGTTCTCGTAGCCGTAGCGAGTGTTCTTGCGCCTACAAACATAAACCTGACCATTTTCGTCAGACGAAAATACTTTCTCGTCGCTCAAAATTACGTTCTGCCAAATTTCTTCAGGAGCTGGTATATATTGTAAAGCAAAACTGATCCGTGCTTCGTGATGGAAATGCGTCATTGCTTCATTCTTTGCCGCTCGACGGTGTCGAACTGTTGCAGCATGGCACTCCAGTTTCAACTCTTGGCGAATCTTCGTTGCAGCCATGAAGGGATTGACCTCGCTCATCTCAATGATGCCTGCATCTTCTTCCCAGGTTGTCTTCCTCGGCCGGCCTTTGTTGGGTCTTGACTTCATTCCTTGGTCACCTTCTTCCTCGTAACACCGAATCCAACGCCTGACGCATGAATCGTCCACACCTTATCATTGGTGCATGTAGAGTTTCACGCCCATTCCGATGCAGAAAGTTTCATTTTATAGGTTCCGTTGCAAGTGACATGCTCAAGGCATAGATACGAGTAAAACTGCTGCAGGATCTCGAACGAAGCACCCACCGGGGCTCGAATTAAAGCCAAAGCGTGGTGCCAAAGGCAACCGTGACGTTACTGCATGGGAGATTTACATGAAGCAGGGCCTGCGTGGTGTGTGCAAAAAACTCACGCTTGCTTTAGAAAATAAGGATACTATTGAATCAATGCAATATAATAGAGTATAAACATTATAATATACATTATTATTGACTCATGCATCCCCTGAAAAAATGCATCGTTTTCTCTCACATTTCTGCCTGCAATGAATATAAATGTATAATCTATTAAATTAAGCAGGTGCATGCAGATTTAAAAATATTGATAGGATGATTCAATTGAATTGAATTGAATTGTTGTTTTTTAAGTTCACTTTGTGCACAGAAAGGCTAATTGGGACTGGACCTACAGTTTATAGTGGGTTCCGAACCACTATGTTCCTCCACCGGGTATCGAACCCGGGACCTCTTGATTAAAAGGTGACGACGACTCTACGACTGCGCCATCGGGGAGCCCCTAGTCCTCTCACGGAGATAATTCGTTCAGAGCAATAGAAATGTCCTATCAAAACAATTGGGGAATATTATTTTCAATGTGGATATTCTTCGGAAAATATGTTTCTAACAACAGTTTACGTAAATAGTGGGGACGTGGGGTGAGAGATAGGGACGGAGTTGGAAGAGAGAGAGGGAAAGCACACAATTTTCTGTTCAGTGCGAACCTTTGGGATTGCTTTTTCCTAGCACACCAAAAACACAATACGTATAACCCAAATACAACCCAAGCCTTCAATGGCGAAATTGTGAGTCAATCACTCAACTGGAATAAAAAGTTTGGATTTAAATCTAGGAGGCCAGAAGATAGTTATTGTGCTACCACGTGCTAATACAAAAGAAATCACTTTGCCCGCGAGAATTGTCATGCCTGAGTGACATGTAGTTTACGTTAGTTGTGAGAGTTGCTTCAATTCCATTGCCTGCCAAAAATAATGATAGCGCTGAAAGCATAAAATACGGAAATATGCATGTCTGGCGAGCTATGAGAAAAGCAGATCCTTGTGTTTTCTTTTCGACTTTTACTCATTTTATGTCAACCTTTACATATAGCCAATGGCGACAGAGGATGAATGATGCTCCAGGGAAATTGATCAACATTGAAGAAACAGCGAAAAAGAAAAACTCACAATTATCAGAGGCTAGGACCCAAGAACCCTGGCCACTCAGCATTTTATGATATTTAAGTATATCACGGATTGCTGCTAAATCCTTTCCTAGATATTTGAAATGAATGAACCCCCGCCCCCGCTACGAGGAAAAGAAAGACTATAGGATGTGAAACATTCACAATGTAATTGCATTGCTTTACATTGCTCTTGGCTGTATTCCAAATGTAGTAAGAGATCAGCAATGAGGTTTCTTTTTCAAAGTATAAGTGTATTTGAGCGCAAGGGCTACATATTTCATCATTTATAAAGAGTTAACTTCGTCGTTACACTAGCACCAGTCACGAATGCATGAATTTATATTTCGCTTATCTTACATCACTCTTCTTCCTCTTGAGTTAATCGCGATAATACGGATGAATTATCAATTTATAAAATTGTGACGGGACAAACTCAGTGATACATTCATGCCTGACCAGAGTTCGAATCTGGAACATATGACCTCGCTTCGCTAAAAAGGCTGGCAGAAATGTATCGGGAAAATATAGGAGCACCAAGAACCGGTTTCACCCAGGACAGACGATGAAATCATTTACTGCGACTCGCTGTGGCAGTGTTGCTCGCCACCCCCTCCCCCTCGCTCGCAGGTAGCCTTCTCAGCACCCCGCCTGCTGATGGAAGAGTACGGTCAAAAGCTGCACCTACTTTTCGTTTCAAGCATATTCCGTCTGGAAGGTTTCTGGCACCCCTTCGCCCCCTCCCTTCCCACCATGGTTAATGAATGAGACCCTTGCACTTTCAAAACCCTTATCGCAAGAAAAAGCTGGCATCAATTATACACCACCATACAATAAGATCTACACGGGAAACATTTCCTAACATATTTTCTTGATTCGGACTAAGGGCAAATTAAAAATAGTCAAAGGAATTATACACAGGAGAATTAAATTACTGAAAATATGGAAAAGCGCGACACCGAATCTGTAATGAGTGCGAAGGGAAAAGAAAAGGAAAAAAGTATAAAAAGTATTTGAATAACCAGATTAAGAGAGATAGTTATCACGGCTCGAACAATGCAAATGAAAAAAAAACGGAAAAAAGAACTATACGAATTGAAATATACGACAATCGGAAGTAGGCTGAAGGAAGCAAATTTTAATAAACATGGAAAGAAAACATAATCAAAGGAGCGCTGGTTCGATTCGCGACGGAAGCTCATATTTGTTGTTCGAATCCCACTCCACACTGTATGTCCAGATGCATTTACACTTAAAACAAACTTCGTGGAACTTTTTCCAAAACAGATGTCGCCAAGCATTTAAAAGCAAAAAGAATAACTCTGAAGAAAAAATTCCGAAAGCGTTATTGCAAAACAAAAAAAAAATGTGTAGGTGGTTATGGGGGTCAGAATCTTCTCTTTGGACTTTCCTATGGTGGCAGGACCAAAGAGAAAAAGATCTCGAAAAGAATAACTGCAACAATGGAGTTCGGGGTAACCATTAGTGAGTGATGTAAAAATCAATCACAACTTCCACGTCATTTTACTTTTGCCTTTCAAAGGTTGCTCCGAGCACGTAAATTTTTAAGATTTTTTTTTTTTTATTTCAATTTATGCACAGATACATTAATGGAAACGGAACTTATGATCTAGAGTGGTAGGCCACCAGTGGGAATTGTATCTAGGACCGCTTGATTACAAGGCGACTTTAGGCTATCGGAAGGGGCTTTTTTTTTTTTTAATAGATACTAACAGAATTAGTCATAATGCTAAATTTTCGTCTGCAGGACTCTCTCATGGGAGGTGTCAAGTATCCGAGCGATAACGAAATCCGTGATACCTTCTTTCTTCACATATTCGTTTGGAAGTGGTAAAAGAATAATAAAAAACTCAAGCATAAATGTTAATAACACTTATTATTACCAGAGACATTCTCAAAATAAACTTGTTGTCCTTTGAAATCAAATCAAAAGAAAAGCAAGATCTCCACCCGGTCGCGTGAATCTGTGGCTAGATTCAAGAGTTGGAAACACTACGTTTCTCGCGAGCTGCTCTTCCTGGCGAAACTATAAAATTCAGGTTGCATAACCGTAAGGGGGGGCGTTTCCTTAGATTCCCAGTGTACTACCATGCTAAAGGTCCTGGGTTCGATCCCCGGCCGTTTCAAATCCTGGAACTTTTCTAACGATGGAAGCGACCCCGGCGCCCACCCAGCGTCGAATAACATGGGTACCTGGGGAAACGGGGGGGGGGGGTAAAGGCGGTCAGGGGCGTGATGCTGATCACATCACCCCCACTCACGACCGGATCAAGAAAGTGTGGGGCGTTACCCCCACACCCCCTATACGCCTTCATGGCGTGGTGCTAAGCACAGGGGAACACTTTACTTTACTTTACTTTACTTTTACAATTTCACGTGACATACTACCTAGGGTGTTCATATATAACCCATTCTACCAAACTGTGGTGTCAAACCTTAGATGTAGTGCCGGTTGAGCGAAACATTTTCTTTCAGACATTAGCTCCTTGACTAATTTACAAATAAACACGAGACAGACATTTACAACTCTCAACGAGAACGAGACCAAGGCTGCCATGTCTCGTCTCGATAAGATCCTTAGTGGTGAAGTTCTGAACTAACCAAATAATGCGTTCGGGGTAACGAGATGAGGCGTTTTTTTTCGCAGTACAAAATTCAAAATATACCGTACCATTTCAGTATGGGATATTTTTATACGCATGGGCGTATATATAGTTCACGTACGGGGGGGGGGTTCTACTTTTGGTACGATTAGGGTTGCTTTATTTCGTAAGTGAAAATCCAGGATACTGCTGGCCGGAAGCTTGTTGGGGAGCAGGGGAGGGAGGGGGTGCTGGACCCGACAAAGTTGTGTGTATGTAGTCACGAAGTCACGCTACTTAGTATTGATACTTTTCTGTTCATCTTGTGTCACTGCGTTTTTAAAAAACAAATTTCTTTAAGATGACTCGAGTGGGAAAAAATAACTGATTTGACAGTCTCAATGCAGTTTCTTATTGCAGAAATTCCGAAACTATCAGGAAATTGTAGACATGCCGTCTGCAGTCCCATCTGGTGTGTGGAATTACGTAATTTCCTTCCCATTCGTATCCCATCCTAAGTTTAAGGCTCCTTCATACATTGACGAAAACGCGTAGTGCAGACGTTCCGTTTTAAACAGATTTTTCAGTTACGAGCAAAGATATGACCTCGGGGTTTGTTTTCTATCCTTCAGAAAATATGGCTGCGTATTTCCTACAAAGCCGAAATTTAAAAAAGACCCTGCTTAATAAGTAAATTGGGCATAAAAATGGGGAAAACCGTAATTTTCACATGCAATTATCTCGGTAACCACACAAGCTTATGGAAAACTGTTTTGTTGGGGCCATGCAATGTTCATTGTACTTGACATTAACATCATCACTGTAGAAGTCAGTTTTCCTATTTTGAGACTGTTTGAGGAAAACGAAACCCTTGCAATACGTAAAAGTGTCCCTGCACTGTGGCGACATCTCGTGCAGATAGTTAGAAGCGTTCTAAACTCCACCCACAGTAGAACGCGGAGGGATACAACAAAATAGCTCGAAGACAAAACACGATCGCGAGAGACAGGGGGAAGTGTGCGTGCGTCAACTGGACGTGTTCAATTGCAAAATATGGGTGACGGCAGCAAGTGTGTTTGAAGTAAGATGTGGGCTCCGAGAACAATGAAGTTTCAAGCGCTACAAAATCGCCGGCAAAATAACTACACAGACGTTCACGTATTGTGGAAGGGTTCAGAATGAAATATAAATAATACCTATCCGTTTACTACATCATCAAATGGGGAAGTATTTATCGGTTTCCATTAGACGTTTACATTGTACGTACGTAAACCAGTAACGTTATTTTGAGTAATTCAATTAAACCGGTGTCCTTGGCAAATATTACGCTATAATACGTAGAACAAGTTTTCTGGGGGTCCGGACCCCCCCCCCCCGAAAGGATTATGAAGTACTAAAATTAAATAATGTAAATCTACTCCTTTAGCAATTTTTGCATATTCGATGGATAATTTCCTCTGAACGCGTATTGGAGGGAAGGATTATAGCTATAAATATAATACGGCTTTGAAGTATAGCACCCGAAATACTTATCAAGTACTACTATTTTTACTCTGAATATTTTGGAAGGCAATGATTAGGATTGAGATCATAAGGCTTTGAAAGACATAAAGGATTTATTTAGGGCGTCTGGACCCCCTCCCCCAAACGAAAAGATTACCAAGTAATAAAATAATAACAATACTCGTTTAGCATTTGTTGTATATGATGGTTGTTAGCTTTATCTGAAGAGACTGGACTTATTGGAAAGCAAGGATTATATTGGGATAGCACGGCTTTGAATGATATTACAAAGAAGGTTTATGCATACTACAACTTATAACAATATGTATACAATATCTATCTGAAACTTCACTGTATCTAACATTTATTTCGTTATGCAATTATCGAAATTAAGTGTCCCTTTTCTGTCAAACATGTAACACCTGCACATGCCATCAAGACGAAGAAAGTAACTTTCTGAAAATTTGACGAAGAGCTTAACGCCAATATCATGAACACCACAGATAATTACTATTACCACGTGTAGGGTAATAGTAATTATTACACGGAAGAAGGTACTGTATCTTTGGTCTGTGGACACAGAAAGGTGTTAAAATAGAATACATCCAGATAGATGATCAGTTCTGGAAGAAGAATATGGAAACGCAGCTACAACAATTCTATGTTGAGTGTCTACTACCAAAACTTGTCTATCCACGGCACACATGTTCAATGCAGATCCGAAATCCCACGAGAATAATCCAAGCCCAAAATAGAAGGGAATAAAAAAAAACACCGGCAAACTGATCAAGAAGGAGAATCTTTCTAAACGAGGTAACCTTTGTAGGTAACGTATGCACTGTTTGTGGCATAGTTGGAAGTAGTTATTTCTGGGAGGCCTACACATAACGTACAGCAACAGATTTTACTATAGTAATTATTTAGAGGCTAATTTCTTCATGAATTTGATCTTATTTATGTATTGCAGTGCACAGGAGGCGTTTTGTATAGCAACAGAGAATATGTTTACCTTTGAGACTGATTTTGTCATATAAATTGTTCGCAAAGTATTATTAGCTTATGTAACGTAATGTACAGAAACACAGGGCGCTTTCCAATTATTGTGAGAATTTCGTTGTCATGTATTTGTTCTTATTGTATTACATAGTGTATCTACGTGCACTGCTGTTCATGAATATTTAAGAAGCTCATTGTTTCTGTCCGTGTATGATTTCTTTATTTTTTGTAGCCCAGTAATTTTTTATCTGTTTGTCAGATTTTTTTCTTTTCTTGTTATTTGTACTTCAAATAAGCAAAGATTGGAATAGTATACAGGGTGGGCCAGATTCAATTAGGCAGTTTTCGAACATTAGTAACCAATAAATCCAACAGCATACGGAAAAAATTGGAAAGTACATTTTTTGTCAATAGATGGCTGCATCATACGGTATGCTGTGAACGAGGTTGATCGCTGGATTGGCCGTCGAGGGCCTGTGGACTGGCCAGCCCGATCACCCGACATCAACCCACCAGACTTTTTCCATTGGGGTTACCTCAAACACAAGGTGTACGCTAATCCCATTGACAGTGAGCAACATATGCGTGAGGTAATTGTTCAGGAGTTCAAGAATGTTCAGGTTAACATGTGTAGGAAGGCGTGTGAAAATGTTGCTTTGCGTCTACAAGCCTGTGTTGACTTAGATGGTGCCCAGGTCGACCACTATCTTAAAAATCAATGACTTATGTGTGTGTGATTCCATTTTTGTAACAATTTTGTAGCCGTTGGAATTGTTAACATTTGTCAATAAAAATAAAATGAAGAAAAAATAAAAATAACATCTAATCAAAAGCTGCCTAATTGAGTCTGGCCCACCCGGTATATATACATAAGAAACTGTTACTTAAGCAAGAAAAATAAATGTACCTCGAGAAAAACCAGTCTACTCCGTTCCCTGCAATGTAGATGGCAATGTCAGTTCTCATCATCCCATTCATTACTCTTCACCACGAAATAAACTTTATCTGCAGAAAATAATACAGAAAGACTACTAATTCAGTAGCGCACAACTTTGCTCTTCCAGTGTGAGCGTTGTTCGTTGTAAAATCAAAGTTGTAAAACTACAATTTTAGCATACGTGTAGTTAATTGTACATGATCAGAATGATATGTGTATATCTTATGGAACACTGTCCATTCAATGAACCTGTTGTGATCACTGACTGGGCAAACTGAAGAAATGTTTAATTCGTGCTCTGTTTTAAACTAACTAGTGTCACACGAAAATATAAACAGTTCATATTATTAGATTACTATTGTTAATAAATGTTATAATAAAAAGAATGTATTGCCGGCTCCCGTGGCGGAGTGGTTAACACATCGCGCTACGACGCCAGGGGTCCCGGGTTCGAATCCTAGCCTGGGTATCGTGTATGTGAGCAGTGGCGCAGGAACGTTTTGCATTTGGGAGGTACAAAATTCACCCTCCCCCATATATATATATATAGACACACACACACACACACACACACACTACTTCAAACCAAGTGTCACAATAATAATAATTATTATTATATTTAATTAAATTAAAATATTAATTAAATATGTAAATTAATTAATAGTGAATTATTATTATTACATGAATAGGTAAAATATAGTAAAATAATATAGATATAACAGCACGTATTCATTATCTAGCTTACGTATAGTTAAGATCGACAAGATTTGCATAAAAACAACTGCCCTGGCAAGGAATTTAATGTCAAATAGAAAAATAATTGAATATTTATTAAATAACCAAAAAGGAGTTGGATCCAATTAATGAAAAGTAAAGTTCCTGATTAATATTTTATGGATGATATTAGTAGTGTCCATAAATGTTTGGAACCCTTCAAAGCTGTATGCGTCAAATTCCTTGCTTCCAATAAATTCAGCGGAAATAATCATCGAACAAAAGCTAAACAACATTTAGATTATTTACTTTTACTACTTGTTAAGTCTTTCGGAGAGGGGGATCAGGAACCCCCCGTTAAATACGTCCTTGATATCTAAGTATAATGTGAAATATTATATTTTAGAACAACACACACATTCGTGTTATTTAATGCATATTTTGCATAAATATTTTTTTCTTTGTTTTCTTAGAATTTAAAAAAAAAAACAGATTTTAAAACCAGATAAAAATTCTGAAACATATAAAGCTCTGGACCTCGTTCGGGGTTTGTTTTAATTTAACGAAACGGAAAATCCGGAGTTTTAACTGTGAAAATTGCGAACAAAGATACATCTATTCATTTTAATGCAGGTTGAGATTAAAGGGGATGAGGAGGATTTTGGGCCACCCCAACCAGAAATAATCATCTCCCACCCAATGGATATAGAAATTACATTATTAAATATATAATACTTATGGAGTTCCACTTCAGTTCTTTTCATTCTAATTTTAAAGTGCCATAGCTACGCATAAAAAATATCTTAAACAATTTATGGCAGATGTGTACCACATCCAATGCCTTTGAGAAGCCATGTATTTGGTATTTTCTCAGACACCTACAGGGCGTTGTATTAAAAAAGAAAATAAAACTCGAGTTGAGATGGTTCCCGATCAACTCGTAAGAAGTCTAAGTTTGAAATATTTGTGAAACATTTGACAAAGCATTTATTTCTTATATAATTACAATTAGCTGTACCTAATGACACTCTACAAGCACTTTATCATTACATATACAAAACTGAAATCCTTCAGATCTCAGAGGAAACTAGGAAAGTTATTTGCTCAATACTTTTTTTCTTCTTTTCAATCCTTGGTGGACAATATGAAGAGCAGGCCAAGGTTTATTTTAGTATGTAATGGTATTAAATGCAGGTGCATGCGTGTTTTTTTGGGTGACATGTCAATTTCTCGTTTATGTGAAAAGGTAAACTTTAATGTAAGCAAAAGCATGTGCGCGTCACAGTTAAAAATTTTCGCATCTACAGAGAAAATCCAAAACACATTCCCACCTCGCCGGCCTCCGTGACGATGGGGGTTAGAATAGCGCGCTATGACGTCAGAGGACCCAGGTTTGAATCCCGGCCTGGGTATGGATGTTATTTGTGAGTGTATATCAATTTCATCATATCATCACTCATCCTCATCTTCGCGATTAGCCAAAAGTGACAGAAATGCGAAGTTAAATAAATAAAATAAATTAATCAAACACCTTGTGAATCCATCCAATCCAAAATATACCAATAGAACCTGCAGTGAATCTCATTTATGTCGTTCATTCATCTGACTAATGTAATGTACAGTTTGACTTTAGGGTTTAACTTAAAATGGCTTTGTGTTTGTGTTGCATTCGATATCACAATTAGATTATAAGCAATTAATATCCAATTATAAGTATACCCTAATACATAGGTAAAAATAAGTCCCCCTGATAAAGTTGCATCCTGTTTAAATGTCTAGGAAAAATTTAATTTCACCTAGGAGTGATATCGCTATGCGATGAGTCGAGAATTGTCACAGCCTCATCTCATCTCCTGTGTGGTGAGGTCCTTCTCGTTCTTGTTTGTGCTTATTTTTGTTTCGGTTTCCACTCTGAAGTTATTAAAACTTATTCTAGATTCACTTCATGCTCAATAGGCTAATCGGGACTCTATTTCCCAAAAAATATCTTAAAATATAGGTTTAAGCCTCGGCTGGATGTTGAAAGAAAACCAAATTTCTAGGGTGTCGTTAGTTCCGTTCTAACAACAGTACCAAGGGAACACGAGGGAGGCGCTGACGTCGCTTTCAAGAAATTCTCCTTCTTCCCAGCCACAAACCCTCCCATATTCTTACCATCGTTACCTCGCTGCTTTTACGATCTTGCAGGGAGGGGGAGAATGGAATGGTCGTACCCACTGGCCATTGACAGATGTTCCGGAACACTGAAGAATAACTGTTTTCCTTTCCTTAGTTGAAAAAAAGCTTACACATCGTCCTTTGAGATCACCAGCCTATGCACTGTGAAGCTGCATGTTTCTTTTTGTTTCCGTCGGTACATTCATTAAGTTACAGTAAAATGGCCAACTAACATAGATTATGTAGTAAAATACGAAGGGGCGAGGTGTAGGGGCCCCACAATGTGCTCTTGATTTTTTTATATAATCGCAGAAATTCCACAGATAGTGTCGCTTATAAAAAAAATAGATTTACGAAACAGAAATCTGGTTCCCAGTAACATCATATACGACGTCTGCGATAACAAGCAGTGACGTATTATCTCAGCCAGAGGGGCCCCGGTAACTTGTCATATGGGCCCCCCTCCGAAATGCAGAATTAACTTACTTGCTCGCAGATGTCAATCGATAGGAAAATATCCCTCATCTCATACCTTTGTATCTACGCAGTTTGTCGTAAACGTAGTGTAGCGTGTCAATTGTCTACAGTTAGGAATCCAGTAGAAATATTCAGTTGCTCAACCAGTCGATCCTTATTTTACAACAAACATCAAAATTGTTAATTCGTAACCTTTTAGTTTTACACGTGATATTTAAAATGTAACTTCCCACCAAATATTTTCAAGGAGGGGCCCAATTCTTTTCATATTGAAATAAGAGCTGAAATGAATTTCCCACATTGTCTACACTTGTTTTACTTCAAAGGGGCTGAAAACCTCAGTTAAAGGTGGGACCCATAGTAAATTATCCCTTTGCTGTAAAGACCATTATTCCATCCTCTGCCACGCAGGGTATACAACTTATGAGTTGAATGTGACCATTATTTTGTGTAATTTTGTAAGTTCATATTTCTTACAATTTGGCATTTTGTGGACATTTCTGTCGAACTAGTTCTTATTTTCTAATGTGTTACGATTTTGTTATCTGCAGTGTTCGAAAGGAAAATTCCTAGCTGCAAATTTCCTTGTTCGCGTTGGGGATAGAAGGAAGGATCCTTGTGTGGAGCAACTTGAAGATAATGAAGTAGATGAAGGAGAATGATTATGCAAATTCGAGCACTGATGGTCTATTAATAAAAAGGTTCTTGTTTCATGAAAAAGTCTTTAAGAAAGTATGATCACTGGTCTATCGAAAAAAGAATGGCAGCGTTAAAATTATGAATAATGATGTTGAGGTCTACTAACCTGTGGCAACCTTATTTTATTTTGGGATGGGCTCAGTCCTTCGAAGCTGCATTTCATTGAGTGATAAATTTTCAGTGAATAGAGTTCCTTCGCAGCTTTATTATCTATCACTCAAAGACTAGAGTCCGCAGTTATTTCTTCGTAGCAGATGGAAATTTACCTTGTGATAGGTTACTACCGACAATCTAGATGTCCGGTTCAACCCCCATTACTGAAGGATAAGTTTGTTGCTTGAGTATATTAGGGCTACTCACTCAGTATTAGAAGGCTAATATGAGCGACTCTTACGTTGAATCTTGGCCTGGAGGAACCAGGGGCTGAAGGCACATTCACCTCAAAGTCCGAAAGAGGAGTGTTTACTATTTTTTTACAATTACACCAAAACAGTATTTTTTAATATCTGTGTAATATATGTAACTTCATAAAAAATATTTCAAGCAAAAATACAAAGCATCACGAACAAAATATTTGGCAGCTGGAAGCTTCCCCCTCCTCCAAAAGTGATTCCTGGCTGTGTCGCTGCGTTGAAGTAGAGAAAATATTTCCAGATTCTTCTTCCAGTTATTTTTCAGAGATTCAGCCCATCCTGATTTAGTTTCAAGAAAGTACTACAGTGATATAAGTCGATAACAAAAAAATGGGAAGGCATAATATTTGAGGTAAAAGTTAATTTCTTGTACAACGAAGGGGGGAGGGCAGCTAACTATTGTACTTCCGTCCCACTCTGGCATCATATTTTTTTTTGGCACTAATGGGGCCCCTCAATATTTTACTTGCAGGTGGGCCCAAATATCTGCGCTACGCCACTGAGTGGCTCGGATCCCACTTTAAACTATACGTCCAGTCCCGATTTGCCTTTCTGTGAATATAATTGGTCTTAAAACAAGTTTAACAAACAAACGTTTTGCTATCAGTTCACAATTATGATTAGCTGTGCTCTAATAGTTGGTGATATTGATAAGTGTCCAAAATGGATAGATGCACGTAAAGAGTGAGGTATTTGCAAAATTTCCTGCAACTACTCTTGAAGCATCGATATATTATAAATTGTACATATATAGTCTCCCCACAATAACCAAATGTTAGCAAGTAGATGGAGCACTTCCCCTTCCCGTTAAAATACCATTCTGTACATAACCCCCGAACTCGGGATCTCTATTACTCAATATTAGTCTGTTCGATACCCGTTGTAGGCACATGGCACAGTGGTTCGGATCACACTTTAAACTGTAGGTCCAGTCTCGATTAGCCTTCCTGTGCATAAAGTGGACTTAAAACAACAAATCAATCAATCAAGATTAGTCAAAAGCAGGTACGTATCAAGAAATATATTTCGGGGGGGGGGTGTCCGAACCAAGTCTCAGAAATAATATTAGTAATAATATAAATGATTAAATTAAAGTATTCACATTAGATTAATGACATTAATTAAATATGTAAATTAATGTATTATTATTATTATTACTTGAATAGGCAAAAAGACGGTGTAGAAACAGGGATATAACAAAACGTATTCTTTATTTAGGTGTAGTTAATATCGCAAAAAAATGAAATGGGGAAATAAATGTCAAATAGATCAAGGATCGAATATTTATTGAATAACAAAAAAGAAGGTTGGATCCAGTAGACGAAAAGTAAATTTCTTGGTTAGTTCCATAAATCTTCTTTGACACTGGCCTTAACAACCGTATGTTCCCAATATAATCGTTGCCTTCCAATAAGTTCGGCAGAAATAAATAACCTTCGATTATACAACAAGTACTAAAAACGTATATTTTTATTATTTAATTTCAGTACTTGTGTACGATGAATTAGAGATTATAATTATATTTTCCTATATATTTTGTTTTGGGGGGCTGAACTTGTGAACTTGGATCGTGCATAAACAGTGGCGCAGGAACATTTTTCATCTGTAAGGTACAAAATTCGTCCTCAATATTATATATATATATATATATATATATATATAAAACGGAAAATCAGAGTTTTGTCATTTGAAAGTAGCGAATTTCTAATAATTTTAATGCAGGGTGACATTTGAAGGGACAATAGGAAGGATTTTCCCCCGTCAGTGGCGTGGCGTGGGATTTTTAAAAGTGTTACCGGTTATCAGTAGGACATTTAAGGGAGACTTGGGCGCCTCCCCACCTCATGCCCCCCCCCAATGTCTTCCAAGTAGTTCATATAATATTAATCTGGTACGTCTGCAATTCATCAATTTCATCATATCATCACTCATCCCCATCTTCGCAAATTAGCCAAAAGTGGCACAAGGAAAGCAAAATCAATCAAATCAAATCAAAAAAGTTCTATGATGCTGTCATAAAGTGAAGTCTTTCATTTGAATTTGAATTTTTGGGTGCGTCATGGTCATGGTCCATGTTATCCACACCTGAATTCCACACGTTTTTTTTTTTCACCCGAAAATTGAGTACATGGCCAAAAAAAGAGTTTCGACAACTGCGCACATCCACATAACCATGGATAGTCGTTATACCACGAAACATTGAAATGTCGGTCATATCCAGCAGACGAGTTGGTTTTTAAATCGTTCAAAATAGGCTTTGGCCTCCCTTTCACCACAATTTCGATTTTTTCTGCAAAAGAACGAACCGGAAGATTGCTTCAAAATATCTTCTATCGCACGATTACACACACTGTTCAGATAGGATGAACCCGCCACCTCGGAACTCGAAGCAAGCTCCATTAATTAATTGACAATGCCCGAAAACAACATAAAGACGAAAGACACCACTCACAAAACTCGCACTGCACAGTCCCTCCCACAAACCGTTGTTTACTTTTGTAACACGTGAAGCACCCTTCTTGCCCCTTCCCCTTTTAGCATCGGCGCTTCCCCAATATTTCCTTCGGAACCTGCAAGAAGTGCAGTTCTACTACTGGTGCCATCTTAGTTCATTTGAAACCAGATTTGCCCAAATCGCGAAACTTTTCGTTTCAAATAAGACGTATGTAGAGTGATGTAGTCTTCATCTGTTTCCTAACTACTCCCACTCCCATGTTTCGCTAAATCCACTGAAATCTCATTTCTGACACCACTACTATTTCGTATATTTTACGTCCTTTGCTACCTTTAAGGCTTTCGCTTTATAGGATAATCGTGACGATGAGGATGCATGGTGAATTATTGAAATAAAATTATTATTTATTTGTGTATGTAATTATTAATTTTTATAATTATGTAAGTAAAATAATAACAACGAACATTGAATAACCATTTCTTGCTTAGAATTCGAACCTGGCACACCTGACACTTCAGAGCGTGCTAAGATAACAATCGGGAAATTATGCTTGTAAGTAATGTTTTCACCAAAAAACAGTTCTACCATCTCAAGAACATTGCTTCAATCCGAAATTATTTAATTCCTGCGACAACGTATGTCAATCTCAATTGGACCTTTCAACAATTATCAGAAATTTCTGTAACCGAAATAATATTATATGTGTGAAATATAGAATTTTAGGTTGACATTTTTAGAAGGACAGCGGACCCCTTGATCATACCCATCCCTCTCCTCTCCTTCTCGCCCATGATGTCGAAGAAGGACAAAGAGGACTTTCGTAATTGCTGATATTTAGAGTAAATACAAAATATCACTTGGTAGTTTGCTTTTCCCCCAGTGTGATTTGATTTTTTAAAATTTTGATTTGGCAATTTAAGTCCACTTCATGCACAGTAATGCTAATCGGGACAGTTTAAAATTTGGATCCGAACCACTTGTGCCTCCACCGGGTATCGAACCCGGAATCCCTTGATTATAAGGCTGCAACGCTACCACTGCGCCATCGTTCCCCAGTGTGACTGGACACCTTCAGAGTAAGATAGACCCGATTAGGCGACTTAGCTCTTTTCTGTCAATTGAATATGGCAACACTGATCTGTATCCGGTAAGGATCACCGGCAACTGCGGCGGCTAAACAGTCATGGCAATAACCCGCCTCCTCCTCCCGCCGTAACAGTCTTTGCCGCGACGGAAAGTCTTCCTTGCGTGGGCTCAGAGCCCTTTCCTCATGTTGCCTGAGGAGGGTACCGGATCAGTCCTCCTCTTCGCTTTTGCCGGTGTCAGAAAAAATGTCAGTCTGCAATGTTTACTTTACGACAATATTAGCAGTTTATGTACGTAATAATATTTTAAGACAGGTTCTTCAATTCTTTATATTTTGGTGTTACCTGCGGTAACAGCGGCTACATGCACGCCACGCCTCTGCCCCCCGTCTTGTTTTGAAACATCAAATTTCTAGTTATGAGTGACACATCTCAACCTGGGATCATTATTTTGAACCCACTTGTAAACTATATCGTACTTATGGTTTTCCATTTGGATTCATTTAAGTTTACCACACCATAGCTACATACAAAAAAATCTCGTTATGTAATTTATGGTGACTGTGTACAGTGACACCAATTTATACGGGTCTGTGGGACCCGAGTCCACCCAATAATTTATGTGATTTGTGAATTCAAATTTTTGAGCCCACCCAGTGTTTTTTTTTTTTTAATTGGCACCCCTGACTGTCTCTTTTAAATGCCATGTATTCGGTATTTTTTCAGACTTCTGGTGATTCAGAAGTATTCTTGTATCGAACACTAAAACTGGGCGGTGTATCTGACGAATGTTGAGTTGCTTGGTCATTTAATCTTCTTCGAGAGCTTGTTGAGATCTGTAGTATTTTGTTGTGTTTTATAAAAATAAGTCGAGGTGGTCCCCGATCTAGGAAAACCATACGTTTGAAAGCATTGTTTTCAATCTTCGTTGCACAGTATGAATGGCCGCTTTGAAGACAGGTTTATTTTTTAATATAGTCCTATTAAATGCACACACATGGCATTTAGATGATTAAGAACGTGTGTTTTATGGAAACATGTCATGTCAGCCAAAACACATTTTCACCTCACTCAAGTATTATGTGAATTCAATTGAAATTGTACCAATATCTACAACTGAATGTGAATGCGGGTTCCGTGCCATGAATCTAACCTTTACTGAACAGAGGGAGATTAAATATTTGGTTAAATGATAGAATACATTGCCGTAAATCAATTTCAGTGTTGGTGTTTTATTTTCATTTGGTATGAGCTCAAAATTTTAAACCTTCGTTTTAAAAGTAATTCAAACACAAAAATTGTTATTGGGGGCCATTTTGAGTTTTTTCGACTTTATTACTACCTTCATTTGAATATTTTATTTTCTAAAAATTTCGGGGGGGGCTGTAGATCCTTCAGCACCCCCTCTGCGTATGCATGCCAGTGCCCTCTGGATCTCCCTCCCCTAAATAGTCCTCGCCTCAAAAGTGACAGAAAAGCCAAGGTGAATTCCTTTTTCTAATCTCTAATTCTCCGAAACTATTCTTTTTCGAATGAGAAAATAGAGATTAAAGTTGATTTGAAAAAAAGAAAGTATTGAAGGACAATAACAGGGAAGTTTTCCCTTTGTAAAGTCGGCTGGGCGTCTCACTGGCCTGCAGGAGACTAAGATTAGATTCCTGGGCGTGTTTTGTAAGGTCGGATTTTTGCGGCCTTCTCTCTGCATAAAACGGCTCTGGGGTTCACTCATTCTCAAATAAATAGGTACCAGTGGAGGACGACACTTCTAGGGGCGGGGGAAGGCTAAAGCAGGCTGGAGCGTGATGCTTAAAAACCAAAGGATAGAGAATGAAAGTGAAAATAAAGATTGATTGATTGATTTGTGGTTTTATGTCAACTTTATGCACAGAAAGGCTAATCGGGAGTGGACCTACAGTTTAAAGTGGGATCCGAACCACTGTGCCATGTGCCTCCAGTGGAAATAAAGAGGCAAAACAGACTGAAAGAGAAGAAAAGGAAGTGGAAAACCAACCAAAACATACTATAATAACAGAGGGAGGGGTGGATTGAGAGAAATGAAGATAAACATTTCTCACGATGGAGTGAGAATAGGAACAAAGAAAAGAAACAGTACAGAACGATAAAGAGATAAAGGAAGGAAGAGAAACAAAAAGAGAGGCATACAGAGAAATCTATAGAAAGAGAGAATGAGAAACAGAAACAAAAGGTAGAAAACGAAATAGAGAACGAGCAAGTGGAGGGAGAGAGAGAAAGAGAAGGGCAAGAAATGAAGGATGCTCTATATCTGAAGAGCCAGGGAGAGAGAGCAAAGAACGCAGGAGGGAAAATGGAACAAGACCTAATCGTGAAAAAGATACTATGGTTTTACACACAGAGAGAGATAAAAGAGTTATAAATAAAATTGAGTTTTCTGTATTACAAGTTCTAGACTCTCCCAAGTCTCATTCCAGCTCAAATGAGGCGAAAAAAAAAGTCGCCCTAGTTTCGAGTGTAAACGAAATTTTAAAATTTTACTCGCTAAACTGCTGGAAAAGGAATACAATTCAATTGTATTCAAATATTATGCACCATTACCAAGGAGGGCCTACTTGTAATCAGAGGGCCCCGGGTTCAATAGCCGTTGAAGGAACGCCGCTCCCGAAGGAGTGGTTTGGATCCCACTTGAAACTAAATATTAAGATTTCACCAGATTTCTGACTGTGATGCACCGCAAAGTCATAAGTCCAATAGGCTCGAATGTTAGTTAATGAATGAATGCTTCCTTAGTTAATGTTACCAATGTCAAGTCACTGTTCAAATTGAAGGGGATTCCAGGAAAGTGTCTCCTGTCTCATTTTCCCCAGCCTCTACATCTTCAAACCAGTAACTTTAATTTTCCCCTTCGTAAATTTTCTGTTTTTTTTGTATAATTTGTATTTTAATTTTTAGGTTCATTTAACGCCGACACGTCAGTCAAAATTGTCAATTTTTACATAATATTACATTAATTTTTGTATTAAGTCCTATGTTATGCACAGATAGGCTAATTGGGATTGGACCTACAGTTTAAAGTGGGACCCTAACCTGGGAACTCTTGATTACAAGGTGATGACGTTACCACTATGCGATCGGGGAGCATTAATTTCAGATGAAATTCATGGTTTGGAAATAAATTTATTAAAATGTTGTTACTTCACACCAAACTCAGACAGAGCATTGTCGTCCTATTAAATTTTGCGCTTTATACGTTTCATAATAATAATAATAATACGCATGATGATCATAATAATAATAATATGATGAATGTTAATTTAAATTTTTATTCTATTATTTACTTTGAGCTTCAATAAATTAAAATAAATCAGTTCTTGGGTCTCACCGCGCCGCAAAAGATTTAGTATAAGTAATATAATTGTATTAGGTAAAAAAAAGTCAAAATGCGAAAATGGGAATCTCTGAACCACTCTCTTCCATCCTACATTTTCTTCAATTCCCATTATGATGCATAACCTAGATATGTAAAAAAAATCGGAGAGCATCACAGAGTAAGTCAACGAAGTAACTGGCTTTCTTGTTTTGGATCAGACTTGTAAACCGACGTAATTTGTGTAAACTAAGTGATGGCGATTCACTTCCTCGACTTGCAAGACTGTCTGTCTTGTATTTTGAACGTAGCCACCCACTGAAGGAATGGATGCACTTCCCTGAGTTTCCAAGGTCTTTGCGCGGACAAAACATAAACCAGATGTCAAAGCAAGATAAGTTTGCAAATTGCGGTGTTTAACCCTCCCCCCCCCTCCTCCGCTCCGAGCGGCACATGACCGGTGCCGCAGATGGGAGAATACACATTCAGAGGGTTGCTTGCCCATAAGCGACAGCAGCGCCATAAGCGGAAAATCCTCGAACTTCTAGAAGGCGTGGGAACTAAATACTTGTATTTTTTGTAATAAAATTATGTAATTTCTGTTGAAGATATTGTGCAAACGCTTGGAATTATCTATCTAAATTCACGACACTAAGATGCACAATGTTGAACCTAAACCGTAAGATGGTTTAAAATTCTTCAAACGCCCCATTTAAAGCTGCTTTCACATCCAATTAATGCTGCATTTCCAATTTTTTGTACGCTAAACTAGAATCCCAATTCGATTTTTTATTCAATACATCCCTTCGTGTATCCTTCTAGAAAAGCCTTGCAGACTATCACCGAAATTGGAGGCATATGTTAGGAGATTTTGTCAACAGAACGAGAAGCAGTTTTCAGCTGTTGAGAGAAACATCCAGCCGAGGCTTAAGTATAGTTTTCCGTACACCATCTTACAAAGTTATGAAAAATATGGGTGAGGTACAGGAGTACATTGTACCCCCCAAGTTGGTCTGTCGTGTCTCGTCTCGTTTGTGTAAATATTTCGTTTCGAAAAATTACATTTTAAACATTCAAAAGAAAATGGAGTCAGTCATATACTCTTCTGATGAAGATTTGTATCTTATCTTCGAATCGACGAGACCACTTCTTTAGCATTCGTCTGCAGCATGATTTTCTGAGAGCAAATATAGTTCCATCGTTCCACACACATTTTAAACAATTTTCATCTCCTTAAGGAGGTTACCAAGAACACAGGTCAATGAACTAACTAGTAGCAAGCACAATGTAGTAGAATAAGTTTGCAATGGATTGAATTTCTGTGGTAAGAAAGATAATGCTCATAAATTATAAACAATATACACTTTTTTATTGGGTGAATTGAAATAGTACCTTCCGTCTGCTGTAAAATTACCAAAAGGGGCTACAACTCGATTTACTAGGGTACAGTACCCCCTTTAAAAATTTGGGGGTACAATGTACCCCTGTACCCCCCACCCCGTTCCTGCGCCACTGTATGTGAATGTTCATTCATCATATCATCACCACATTAGCCAAAAGTGGCACAAAAGGCGAAGTAAAATAAAGCAAATCAATCAATCAATCAAAAAACAATGTATTGTTATTATTACTATAAATACTAAAATCTTAACAAACTTGAAATACCTCGCGACAAAATTCTGCGTACGCCAATTATAGTTACAAAAATTGTAATTTCTATTTAGGAACTGTAGGTACAAAACAGGAACAGTTTTCGATTTTTCTTTCATTGCTCTTTATGGAAGATTCAAGAGAGAGAGAGAGGGAGAGAGAGAGAGAGAGAAAGTGCCTTTTCCCCTCCCTGCCTCTCCCACATAATGATATATCCAAGATTCAAGACATGAAAGCGCGGCTGTGTTTACTATCTTCCATTTCATGAATGAGAATCTTTTGTCATCAAATTACGGATTTACTATCCATGAAAAATTCGTTACGTGTTAAAAGAACGATAATTCATGTTTGCTTTCTTCGATCGCCTGCGCGCCAGATGGTCGGTCAACTGCTTCACAACAAACAAATTTTCGTCCTTCGTCCCTTGCAAGCGATTGTGTTTGTTTCTCCTTAGGTACTCCCCCCCCCCCAACTGCCCTCCCGTCAGCCGTGAACAGTAAACAGCAAATGCCTATCTTCAACGATCTCATATGAAGATCTGTTTCCATGTGTAGGTGATCTTTTATACTTTTTTAAAATCATTTCGCTGTTTCTTTAACATAACTTGTGTATGTTCGTTAGGGACTATTTACTGTGTCGGAGCTCTACGAGGAAGTAGAAGCTGAGACCCAAGCAAACTGTGAAGACTGCCAATCTCGTGACGTACTCGGTTACGTCCGAGATACGTTACAGAGTAAGCCACGCAAAAACCAACCCACATGACCCTCCTTTTTTCTTCTTCTTCCTCAGATTCGACTTTCGTCAAATGTATGAAGGAGCCTTAAGCCCGTATCAGCGTCGCTCGAAAAAAGCAGCGGACAGATGTCATTTATTCTTCCTAGTCTCACCAATATTGATTCCATTTCCCCCTTCGAAGGCAAATCCATTTCATGGGAGACCTTTGCTGGAGGGAGGGGTTGCTCTGTCGAAAGAAGCAGACCACAAGGTTCCCTGTCCGCTACTCTCCCCCCGCTCAAGAGTCTGACCATAACAGGTTTCCTATTACAAGACAAAACTTTTTCCGAGTGTCTGAAAGAAGAAAAACCATAGACGAGAAAAACACACATTGACGAACATCGCAATACAACTGAGAGCCAAGGACTATTTAGGGGAGGCGGGGTGTCCAGGGAGTCCGAATCTTCTACGAGAGATTTACGAAGTACTAAAATTAAATAATGTAAATATGCTTGTTTTGTTTAGCATCTGTCGTATAATCGAGAGACGTGTATTTCCGTCAAACATATTCTAAGGGAAGGATTACATTGGGGTCAAACAACTTTGGATGACTGTATCAAATAATATTTATGCACACCACTACTTAAGTAATATGATTAAATATTAAATTAAGAGCTTTTCATTTCGTCAAATGGATCTAACATCCTTTTTCGTTATTCAAACAATATTCAATTCCTTATCTGTTTCACAATCACCTTGCCAGGGCAGTTGTTTTTATACAAATTGAAGCGATCTGAACTATTCATGAGCTAGATAATGAATACGTGCTGTTATATTCCTATTCTTATGCCATCTTTTCCCATTCATGTGATAACAATATTAATTAATATTTTAATATTATTAATTTAATATTACTGTTATTTTAACTTGTTTTTATTATTAGAAGAAGGTACCAACATCATAGGCGTGCGCAGACCCTCTGATAAGGGGGGGGGGCAAAAACCTTGAAAATTAAGTCAGACCGGCAAAGAAAAACCTCATTTTATCTCACTGTTTTAGTTTTTTGCATTGATGTGATATATATATGTGTGTGTCTTCGCGCGCGCGAGAGTGTATATTATATATATATATATATATATATATACCTAGGTATTAACATATTATTTAAATACATTACGTAATCTATTCATCCGCCCTTTAACAAACCAACAGCAAAATTATATAGACTGTCTCTGAAATGTGAGCGCTCGTTTTCCTCCAAACCAAACTATTATAGCAGCAACTGTCTGAATTACTTATTCGTTCTTACTTTCTTTCTGGTAATTTACAATGTATTGGAGAAAAGAAACTGCGAGCGAAGCGAGCAAGAACATTTTTCGATCCAAATTTTTGAAAGTTGAAAAGAGTATTGATTTAATAGGGCGCAAAAAATTTCATGGGACGGCATGGCATTCTCTTTTACAATTTTTCTCAATCAGATTGTTCGGCGCCCAGGGCCAACTCCCGCTACTTCCTAGCTACGGCTCGGAAGTTGACAAAACTGCAAGAAAAGCAGGTACCCCGAGCGAAGCGAGAAAGAAAATTTTACGAAATGTATTTTTATTTGTATAAAATTTAAAGTCGAGGGGACAATTGTCCCTCTGTAACCCCCTGCAAGTGATCCTGACCGTCTGGAAGAAATAATGCAAGATGGACGTGAAAACTAATTCCGTCTTGAGTATCCTTTTGTCCTGCTACTAGTAGATTCTGCTAGTCTTGCTTTCTTTTAATTCAATTATTTCCGTCCAAGGTTGGAAAAAAGGCATAAGGCAATGCCCCCCTGTCCCATTGTGCTTGCGCCATTTCCTTTTAGAGTATAATATTGTTTAATAACAGGGACAATATTGCTCTCCACTAAATTTCTAGGTGAAAGTATAATAATATAGGGGCATGGAACGTCTGGAAGGGGGGCAAGGATGACCACACCTCGAAAACTAAGGTCAACCTAAAAGTATATATTTCACAAGTATAATTAGATTTCAGTCATAGTAATTTACATTAATTATTATGTAATGGGGACACAGGAATGCGATAATTTCAAATTCAAGTGGTGTTTTTTGAGGGGACAGCACTAGTATCGGGGTAATATGCCCCATGAAAAAAATACCTTTCTTGTCCCTTTGTGGAAAAATCTGCGAACGTCCGTGATTAGGGGGCAATCCCCCCCCCCGCCCGTGCGCACGCCTCTGACCAACATATATGGAATAGTTTATAACATCGAGTAGCAGGATATCTCTCCTGTATGGTGCTGTAAACTAGGGAAATAATGACGATGTTTTGTAGTGGTGCATAGCTATTCAGCCTGTTGCGACACATGTGCAGAACAGGCGGAAGACATTCTTTTGTGTTTTCTGCAATTGGTGGATTATCCTAGGTGAGATGGTTTTGATGTTCTTTCTTTTCTTAATGTAATAAAAACGTATCTTACAACCTAAGGCGTCATGTTTTGTGCTCCGCCTGAGGATGAATTGTATGATGAAACTGATGAACGGACACTCACAAAGAGCATCCATGCCGGGATTCGAACTCCAGGATGTGCTAACCACTTCATCACGGAGGCCAGTGCTAATGCACATGAATATCAATCCAAGTTAGCCATTTGGAATCATTGGGAAAGTCGTGTAGTTAGTAAAATGTGTACTTTTAGCATTTTTGATACAATTAAAACTATTTACAGCCAATGCATATTACTCATATTGAACCGGAACGACGAATTTGTGAATTTACTACAGGACTTTTCAAACATCCGCAGATAAGGCTAATACAGTTTCTTGTTCATATCTATCATAGTTATCCTGAAATACACGTATGTCAGTTTTCACGCAGCTTACTAGTTTCCAGATATGCTTGATTCTGTTAACTGTACACTCCTCTTATTCATAGTTGCGAACTATCTCTCCGGATCCGAGCATGCATGTGAAAAAGAACTGAATCACTCCGCCACGGGGGGCAGCTTTTCTGATTGTAGTTTCTCATTCGAGTATTTGCAATGAACATAATTGTCAGCGATGTTTCCTTTCGTCGTTACATCTATTTTTGTTATTGAAAACATCCGAGAGGCAAAAATACGACATTAAGGAATTAAAAGACTAAAGAAACTAACTAACTCTTAAATGTTAATAATTAGAAAGATTATAAGTGAACCTTCCCGCCTCGGTTAGCGGTAATAATGATGCTTTGTAATCGAGGGGTGACGAGTTCGATCCACGGTTAGGGACATTTAATTAAGTGGCTCGGATTCCACTATAAGCTGTAGGTTTTGTCCCGATTAGCCTTTGTGCAACTAAACATTGCAATTTAGTGCAAAAATCAGCAAGCTTGGGCAGTTTTATTCCTTGTAAGCCTAGGTCTACATGTTAATAAATTATTATTTATGACGTTGGAAAATAATTTATGCCAAGTGGCCAATTTCTATTCCATGGAGAAGAATCAGATGTGAAACATATATAAAACTATTGGTAGTTATTTTCACTACTAATCACATCTGCCCAGTGCGAGAGCTGCAACTGTATCCATTGATTTATGTCAATGATATTGATAGTCAATGCTTTTGTATCCTAGTGTAGGTGAATTTGCACTGAAAATATGTTTGTTCTCTCAGTGTTACCTTCACAATACAATTGGTAACATCCTCCAACTTATAAAAATTAATTTTTAACACTCGTTCCAAAAATAGTGACATGATTTACATAGAATAATAATTGTTATCATTTAGCTTCGTAGGCATCGTATTATCATCGTTTGACCCTCCAACAACCAAACAGCAATCCCACAGCCACTGAACACATCCACCTACCACATAGGCAGCAGAGTATCTGTAAATTTTTTTTGGCAAGTTTGGAGACTTGTGATTTAACAATTACTTAGTACGTATTAAATAATCAATGTCCGTTGTTGATCCATGCAGATCTGCAGCTGCCACCTCCAACCACGATTTTACGTACAACACGTTGTAATAATCTTGCGATCTTATAAAAGCAGGAAATGTACTTGAACATTGCAATGGCCTTGCCCTAAGGGAAGTTTTATAATGGAAAATATTACGTAAGATAGCTTCTACTTCTTTAATTTTCGATCGAAAGGCGTCTACCGTACTATAAAAATCTGGGGGCTACAGGGAGCTTAGATATGTTGTTGGGGTTTCATCCCCCCTAACCTCCTTGTAGCTCCGTCCCTGGCTGTATGTATTTCGTCCAATGAGTACAAGCTAGCAAAACTGTGAATTTCAACAAGTTTGTAGATAATTCTGCAGCTGTTCATAAAAACAGACGTATTTTATTAGTTTCTTGCTTTGGTTCGTTCATTTTCCCATTTCAGCAAAAAAGTATTCACACTCTTTGCATGCGGTGCGTAAATGGGGGGGGGAAGGAGAAGTTGCCCCTTAATAGCCTCACTTAGAAATTTAGTGCAGAGGAATCTAATAACCGTTCTTAAACAACATTATGCTTTTACAGAAATAAAAGTAAATACTATTTTCAAACCTACGAAAGTTCCAAGTAACTACGTAAGGAAAGGGTAGTGTATTACTTCCTATGTAATTGGACTCTCCCACTAGCAAATTTCTTATTAACACCTCCATATATTTTATTCTTTAGTTGTATTATCTGTGTGTGTCTGCAGAATAAATTGCCCATATATTGCACATGAATAAATTATGTGTAGTTCTTTTGAATTTGCGGTACTAAACCACGTTTATACGTACAATAGTCTTTGAACGGCAGAGATGGAAAATAAAGCGCCAGCAGAGAACAATGGTGCCACTGAAGTTGAAATTCATCTAATAAAGTTATTTTAGGTGCGTCGGGACACACACGACCCTGTTTTGTTCCCATCAATGTAATAAAAACAGTGAGATGGAATGAAGGCTTTATTTCGTCAGCTGAACTCTTATCAAGGCCCTTGCTCACCATAATCGGAGGATCTGAGCACGCCTAAAATTCCTTATACAGAAATAGTGTTATTTGTCGTATATCCAGAAAGTTGATTGATTTGCTTTATTTTACTTCGCTTTTTGTGCCACTTTTGGCCAATTTGCGAAGAAGGGAATAAGTGATGATATGATGAAATTGATGAATGGACACTCACAAACATCCGCGGCCAAGCCGGAATTCGAACCCTGGACCCCTGGCGTCGTAGCGCGATGTGCTAACCACTCCCCCACGGTGGCCGGCCCCAGAAAGTTGAAAGTGAATGAAATTTTTATGGTGTGTTTTGTATGGTCATTATCAATAGTAAGTCTGTCATATTATTCCACTAAATAATGTCTTTGGAAAAGAAAAAACAACATATAATTAATGTATTTTATTTTACATAAGACCTATGCCTAAAAGTATTTTTGTATATGATGACACAGAACTATCTTATGTTGTGACTTCTTTGGGTCTGACTGTAATATACCGTGCGTCCATTTCGATCTGCAGCCGAGAGATCGGGAGAAGCGTGGCGGGCGGCGCTGGCGGAGATGCCGACATTTGCGGCCTGAAATGCCCGCTTATTTTTATGGACATATACAGACATTTATATAAATATTGCAAAACGAGCACTAACCTGTGTTATAAGAGTATGGTTTTAATTTTAGTAGCTTAGTGGCTGTATGTGCTGATGATTTTGACACTCCCATCTCCTGTGAAACACGGCGTAGAGGTTTGTTTGGTTAACTTTCTAACGCTGCCCCAATTTCATCGAGTTCATCGAGGAAGCTCACGAAAACCATTGACTTTTAATGGTTTCGTCGGCAGCGTAATCTTGATACAGTGTTGCACATTCGAAACCTCCAAACGATCCCCATCGACACAAAACTCTTTCAAGGATATAAACTTAAGCAGGACGTTGCTGGTCAAAACTATGATTAAAATGTTTTATTATCTGTGACTCTTATCGTCACTTCTAAAGCGTATTTTTTTGTGTATATAATTGCAGAACTTGGATGAATTATAACCCAGGTTAGTTGATTGATTGATTGATTGATTTAGTTTATTTTACTTCGCGTTTTGTGCCTCTTGGCTAATTTGCGAAGATGGGGATGAGTGATGAAATTATGAAATTGATGAATGGACATTCACAAACAACCAAGCCCGACCGGGATTCGAACCCGGGACCCTTGGCGTCGCAGCGCGATGTGCTAACCACTCGGCCACAGGGTCGGGCATAACTCAGGTTAGTGCTCGTTTTGCAATATTTATATAAATGTCTGGATATGTCCGTAAAAATAAGCGAGCATTACAGGCCGCAAATGTCGGCATCTCCGCCAGCGCCGCCCGCCACGCTTCTCCCGATCTCTCGGCTGCAGATCGAAATGGACGCACGGTGTATATATATATATATATATATATATATATATATATATATATATATGTATGTATGTATGTATGTATGTAATTGGTGATAAAATAACGCAGTAAAGTATTAAGTAAATATATTTTATCCCCCTACTTACAAATCATGAAAGGAGCCAAATTCGAAATTAAGTTGAACGGACGTTCAAAATGTTTAAAAATAGCACTATTTCCAGAACAGATCATCAAGTATTTTTTACCATTGACCCTCAGAAATATCTCAAACTGACAATGAACGTTCATTGAACTTATTTATGATCGACAGCTAAAAAGCCATTCATTTGCGTGGCTGGTTGATAATCCACCACCAGATAGAATTTACACAATATTTACCTAAAAACTTTGAGTAAAGTCACCTTCCCCCTAAAAAAATCCCTTGGTAATGGACTTTCGTGTTCTCACAAAAAAAAAAGTTATAATTTGGCACAATTTTTCCTTTGCAGGCAAACCTTTTGTAAAGGTGTACTTGAGTCTGTGCAACCAGCCCTTCCCATTTGTGAACAATATACTGGGGAAATCCCCCGTCCTTCACTGTTGTCATTTCACTACAAGCCCATCGTGATTTAGTATTAGGATATAGCGTAGTGAAGAACTGTTTACAAGCATCGCCCAAACCATTGATTCTCCCCCAAAACCTTTCCCTGCATTCTTTTTTTCTTTTCCTAGCTCTCAGCATGCGGTTTTCTTGGAAGACTGGCCGATTGTGAAAGAAAAAAGGGACGGCGGAGGAAGCGAGGAGGGGGGGGGGGGCGGGGTTGAGCTCGAGCGGTACAGAGGGGGAAACGGCTAGCGCGACCAGCTTAGAAAAGTCGAAGTTAAAATTTACATACATTGCTCTGTACGTCGACAACTACAGACATTCTAAAGTAAATTATGTAAGATCAGTTTTATTTCTTTGCTGTAGAAGAACAGTTGAAGCTTTCTTGCGCTTTAAAATGTTGATTTAAGTTATTACATACAATTGGCGAGCAAGTGAATTTTACGAAATTGAGATCAGGAAAACTACGTAATAAATAATATATTTAAAAAAAGGCTGCGCGACATAACTAACTTCATATTTGATCTTTAACTCAGAAAAATTTAAATGCCACACACTTGACTGTTCGAGCACAGAAAGTCGACGCATGAAACTATTTTTTAGGTATCGTCACCAGCGGTGATACGGGCTCTTAAGAGAATAAAATAAGTCCGAAGAAATTTTTATGAACGAGCGGATAGAACAGGTAACTCTGGTAATTTTACTGAACCAAAGGGGAGTGGCTAGGGATGGCCAGATCCGGATCCTAGCGGATCCGAAATCCGGATCCGGTTGGTTCCGGATCCTAAGGATCCGGATCCTAAAATTTTTCGGATCCGGATCCAGTACTTTCGGATCCGGATCCAGAACTTTCGGATCCGGATCCAGAACTTTCGGGTCCGGATCCAGAATTTTCGGATCCGGATCCAGTACTTTCGGATCCGGATCCAGAACTTTCGGATCCGGATCCAGAACTTTCGGGTCCGGATCCAAAACTTTCGGATCCGGATCCGCAATTTTCGGATCCGGATCAGTTTTGCCATCCCACATGCACTTCTTTGGAAAGTAACAATGTGCTTATAACATATTGTTACCTGCTAATATACATATATATATAATATACATACACACACATATATATATAGCGTGTGTGCGCGCGTGCGCGATTTGTAATTAATTAATACACTTACAAGGGAGGTCTAAGTCTCCCCCTCCGATTTCCATGAAACTTGCAGGGCCCAAATGAAGAAATACGTGTTTTTTTTGTTTCGGCAAAAAAATTGTTCTTGGGAGCAACCACCTCTCAAATGTCAAGATGAGGACAAATTGAAGTGGGGATCTGACCCCTGTGTTCCCCTCCGATTTCCATGAAACGTGGCAGGTGTATAGTAGGGATAGGATCCGAAATCCAGATCCAGAACTTTATTTTAATTTGTAGAACTGCAACTGTAGAACAATTGTATAATTTTTGTATAACATTTCTATCTTGTTATATGTGTTAAAGGTTTCATCCTGGAATGGAATTTCTCACATTTATGTGTGTTTTCATTCCCCCCTCAAATGTCAAGATGAGGAGAAATTGAAGTGGGGATCTGACCCCGAAACCACGTAAATATGGCATAGGAAGAAACAGGGGGCATACGGACTCTCTATACACCTGTCAAATTTCATAAGAATCGGAGGGGGACACAGGGGTCAGATCATTCTCACGTCAAATTGTCCTCAACGTGACATTTGAGGCGGGTTTTGCCCCCTAAAACAGTTTTTTTTAGCCAAAACAAAAAAAAAACACGTATTTCTTCATTGGGCCCCTCTATACACCTGCCAAGTTTCATGAAATTCGGAGGGGGAGACAGGGGTCAGATCCTTACTTCAATTTGTCCTCATCCTGACATTTGAGGGGATTTTGCCCCCTAAAACAGTTTTTAGCTGAAACAAAAAAAACACGAAATTCTTCCTTTTGGCCCCTCTATACACCTGCCACGTTTCATGGAAATCGGAGGGGAATACAGGGGTCAGATCCCCACTTCAATTTGTCCTCATCTTGACAATTGAGTGGGTTTCGCCCTGTAAAACTGTTTTTTAGCTGAAACAAAAAAAAAAGGTATTTCTTCCTTTGGGCCCCACTATACACCTGCCAAGTTTCATGGAAATCGGAGGGGGACACATAAGTCAAATGCCCACTTAAATTTGTCCTCATCTTGACATTTGAGGGGGTTTTGCCCCTAAAACTGTTTTTTAGCTGAAACAAAAAAACACGTATTTCTTCCATTGAGCCCCACTATACACCTGCCAAGTTTTACGGAAATCGGAGGGACACAGGGGTCAGATCCTCACTTCAATTTGTCCTCATCTTGACATTTGAGGGGGTTTTGCCCCTAAAACTGTTTTTTAGCTGAAACAAAAAAAAACACGTATTTCTTCCATTGGGCCCCACTATACACCTGCCAAGTATCATGGAAATCGGAGGGGGACACAGGGGTCAGATCCTCACTTCAATTTGTCTTCATCTTGACATTTGAGGGGGTTTTTGCCCCCTGAAACAGTTTTTTAGCTGAAACAAAAAAACACGTAATTCTGCCATTGGGCCCCACTATACACCTGCCAAGTTTCATGGAAATCGGAGGGGGATACTTAGATAACCTCCCTTGTAATTATTTAACACTGCATATATTATAATGTTTTATTTTAATTTGTAGAACTGTAACTGTAGAACAATTGTATAATTTTTGTATAACATTTCTATCTTGTTATATGTGTTAAAGGTTTCATCCTGGAATAGAATGTCTCACATTTATGTGTGTTTTCATTTCCAATACATTCGAATGAATACATATTCGTTTCAATGGCATTTACAAAATCACCTCTGACATGTGTGCACGAGTGTGTTAGCCGATGCGTAGCAAAGTATTTTAGGAACAACACTTGAAAAAAATTCTTGTAGGACTAACGAAAAATTTCTTTGTAATCGAAGATCATAATACCTTTTAAGTTGTGGTAATATTATAATGGGATTGAGATACGAAACTCTCGGATCCGGATCCAGATCCGAATCTTTCGGATCCGGATCCGCGGATCCGGAACTCTCGGATCCGGAACTTTCGGATCCGGATCCAGATCCGTAACTTTTGGATCCGGATCCGGATTCGAACGGATCCGGATTTTTCGGATCCGGATCCGTTTGGCCATCCCTAGAGTGGACCCGTTGAACACCCCCTTAAATACGCCCTTGGTTATACACATTATTTCCTTGTAATAATTATACATAAACTAAGTATTCATATGGATATTGGTAAATTTCACTGTGCAACTGATGTAATCTTCTCAATTTTTTTTCTTCTTAATTGCCCGAAAATATTTGATCATAACTTGTGCAACAAAAATGAAACACAAACTGAAATTGTTTTATGGAAAATAAAGTAAAATAGGCTTTATAAATAAAGTGAAGAATGTGAAAATTCTTATTTTGCACTACATAGGTTAATGTAAATTTCGATAAATATAAGTTTAAAATATACTTTTGAAAGTTTGGTCAGCAACCAATTTTACAAGCAATATTTTTCGCATGACCTGAGAACACGCACGCAGCAGAACCCTTTCATTTATTTTGCACTAATAGAAGAATGATCATTATAAAGCATACCTTTCCTTTCCACTATCGCTCTTTCTCCCATTATTGAAATCTGTACAGATTTGTAAGACTGCTGCACATATTCGCTCACCGTGGGCTACCCGCAGTAAACTGGACGCTCGAAGCAGACGACAAACGAGCTCTCTCTAAGTCGTGACGTATTAACATGGCGGGGCGTGTTTTCAGCGCAACGTTAGCCTCGCAACTTTGGAAGTCTCGTTTCTGCCTTTAACTGAACGCAGAGAAACGCGAGAACTTGCAGGGGTCATTTTTCCAGGGTGTAGTTTTTAAAATTGTTGTAAGAAAATTGAGTGGAAATGTCCATTACAGAGGGCAGGTAGAACAGTCAGGTTACAATGGATACCAGGCCATCACCCATGGTTTCCAGGAAACGAATATGCAGATAAATTAGCCAAAGCTACCAATGGCAAAAATTGTAAAACACTACCTCTACCATATACGGCACTCTTACCAAGATCTAAACAAAAAATTAAGGAAGAATGGCAAAACCAATACGACTTTTTATCCCAAACAACAGTTAAAAAACACCACCAATTTTATCCAAACATAAAGGTACAGTGGCGAAGTGTGACATTTTTACGTGGTCATCGCAAGACTTGCCAAACGTCAGAGTCAATCTTTCAACCCGGGAAGAGGAAGGGATAGGGGGCATTCCTACATTGATAATGATGATAACAGTGTTCGTACATGACGTGTGAAGTAGAGATTGCTAAAAAGAAAAAAAAATGGAAAAATTGTTAAACTTCTCTCTCCGAAATTCGGATTGCTTCCGAAATCCGGGTAGTAGAATTATTGAATCGAGATTTTTAGATTTTCCGGAATTCTGATATTTTTGGCCATCCCTGGTGTGAAAGTAAGATATGTTAGGGAAATGGTTCTGTTTGAGTAAGTATGTCTATCACTTCGAGAACAAAAATCTTGATCAATCTTGTCATTTGTAAGCATAGTAAACACAAAACAGGAGGAAGTACTTCGTGTTTTGTAAACCAAGAACATTTTTTCCCCAAAAAATCGATATTTGAACCGCAGGATCCAAAAAACGTAAAATAAGAAATACTATAAAGAAAATACTGTAGAATGGATCCAGAACTGCTCTTTTTTCCAGTTCTTTGTAGCACTAACCGTGGGGAAATTTATGCTTTTGCTTACTTATATTTTTTTCTATGCACCATTACTTGCATCGTGTATTCTGTGTAAGTTGCGTTGCCATGCTCTTCAATATATTTTTTTTCTCTTAAAAAACAAGAGCGTTGCATGCTTTACAGTGCTGGACATTCTGAGAAGTTTCATCTTGATGTCACAGAAACCCTGCCGTGTTTGTAAACAAGGAGGCTAGAAAAAAAGGTATCTCATGACCTGACCTTCAAAAGCGGGGGAAAAGCGGTCGAAGGACCTTGGATTCGCAGACCTGCTGCAATGAGCTGGCCCGCCTGACACCATTGCACTCAACTGAAACGCAGCGGAACGGATGGGCACGAGGGAGGGGGTGTAGAACTGGGCTCTCCTTTCGATGCGCTAAACTTAGCGAATATCTTGCGTATTTCTAGCTGTTTAATGGTGTTACTTGACTAATTTCGCTCAAATATGCGAATATTCTGATTTATTTTTTCTTCTTCCCTAAAATATTTGAAAACAATATTTTCATTATTTTGCTTTATTTTGCTTTGTCATCGCCGCATCTCCCGATGACCGATAAAGGACCAACCTTGGTGGAATGAACTAAACCTACCCCGAACTACAAAAATTCTCATTACCAGATTTCGGACTCAACATATTCGAACACCCGAATTCTTACATCGAATAGGACAATGGCCCACAAATTTATGTCAGTGTGGAGAGGCGATTGTATCCATAGAACACACGATGTTTGGATGCATCTTTCATCAACACGAAAGAGACATACTCATTGAAAGATTAATTTCCAACACCCACTGAACTAAATACACCCATTTTTACACAAAACCCACACATCCTGAACAGTATTAGCACAGAGAAGATTATCTTCTCTGTGGTATTAGTAAGTTCATAAAGAAATCCCAAATCACCATATAATAATAATAATAAAAAATAAAAATAATACAACAACACCGACATTTATGTAATAAAATGTAACCCTGTGTATATAATTTTCTACATGTTTTTGTTTTTCATCGTCACCATGCTCAAGGTTCCGGGTTCGATCCCCGGCCGGTTCAAATCCGGGAACTTTTCTAACGTTGGAAGCGGCCCCGGCGCCCACACAGCGTCGAATAACATGGGTACCTGGGGGAAACCCTGGGGAGTAAAGGCGGTCAGGGGCGTGATGCTGATCACATCACCCCCACTCACGACCGGATCAAGAAAGTGTGGGGCGTTACCCCCACACCCCCTATACGCCTTCATGGCGTGGTGCTAAGCACAGGGGAGCACTTTACTTTTTTACCAGGGTAGACTCCTCGGTGTGCCTCGAAGGAGTGAAGAATTGTAAATGTTTAACTGTGTACTAACATTCCCAAACTGTGTGATCGTCTAGAATCAACTAACAGAACTACCCAACACACAATTTAGATCGAAAAAAAAAAACGTAAGAAGAAAAGTGAGAGTCCCAACTTGGCCAAAAGTCACCAAAGCAGGTGAAAGCCATTAATGAAACGACAAGAAACCAAGCAAGCAAGCAAGATTCGGGAGAAAAGAAAGAAAACAGAAAGCGTGTCTGTGTATAACATGTTCCTTGTTCTGTACCATCTGTGATCCAAAATTAAATTGAACTCTGTTCCGTTGTTGAAAAATCAATATTGTTGTTTATATGGGCACTTTGATATCGGCAAGTTGGAAGGGTGGCCTAACGGCGATAGTAGCATTTTTTATTATAGAAGCAGCAGTACTTTTTATTGATTTTGAAAGAAACATTGAATCAGTTTCCGCAGTAGATAACCAGAAAAGAAGTATGACGAGCAAACTAGTTGCTGTGGATTTTGAAGTTTATGGAGAAGTACAAGGTATGATTGTTAAAAGGTTGATTGGTTGATTTATTAGCATGCGTTCAACTTTTAAAATAGTTTTGAATTGTAACATTGTACATGTACAATTAGAATACATCTATAAAACTACAGGCATAATATAATGTAAGATACAAGAGATAGTATGAGATACAAGATATGATATAAAATAAAGGTAACAGTTCGTTATATCGGAGAGACATTTCTTCATTTTTACACAAGAGACTACTTACGGAAATGAGTTTCTCCAAGCTTTCCAACGTTCGTCGAGGTATTTTCTTTCGGTAAGACTGCAGAATATGGGCTGCTTAGAAGGAATGTGGTTCCTAATTTTTTGGTAAGGTATTGAAGTAAGTAATCGAATAAAGTAAGTTTTAAAGTGCGGAAATTTTTTTTATTTAAAAAAAAATGAAAAATACATGTCCATGCTAGACGGTTTGCATAGCGGAGAAACAATCGAAAAAGCGACATTGTTTATCACGTTCCTGCATGAAAATAAAGAAAAGGGTAAGGAAATCCAAATCAATAATGTATTATAACAAAACATAACCGAAATTTTAATGAAGGGAAGGCTACCTGTGCAGTCCCAAACCATTTTTACGGAATCATCTCGAATGCTGCGAAATGACAGACGATAGTATGTCTATGCGAGAGGTCTAGCTTATCGCACAACACTTGAGCACACGTGAAAAAGCTTGTTAATTTAATGCCGGGTGCCTCCGTTGTCACATAAGACTATGTTGGTTTTGTATTTATGCTAATGAAACCTAACCTAACAGACCTAACCTAACCTTGTAGGCATTCCTCGTCAGTAGGCATTCCTCGTCAAAAGAAATGAAACTGTCTGTAAAGAATATGACTTCGGAACACAAAGTGGTCAAACTGTTGTGCGGATAGGAAGACCCCGAAACCGCACAACACTTGAGCACACGTGAAAAAGCTTGTTAATTTAATGCCGGATGCCTCCGTTGTCACATAAGACTATGTTGGTTTTGTATTTATGCTAATGAAACCTAACCTAACAGACCTAACCTAACCTTGTAGGCATTCCTCGTCAGTAGGCATTCCTCGTCAAAAGAAATGAAACTGTCTGTAAAGAATATGACTTCGGAACACAAAGTGGTCAAACTGTTGTGCGGATAGGAAGACCCCGAAACCGCACAACACTTGAGCACACGTGAAAAAGCTTGTTAATTTAATGCCGGGTGCCTCCGTTGTCACATAAGACTATGTTGGTTTTGTATTTATGCTAATGAAACCTAACCTAATAGACCTAACCTAACCTTGTAGGCATTCCTCGTCAGTAGGCATTCCTCGTCAAAAGACATGAAAATGTATGTAAAGAATATGACGTCGGAACACAAGGTGGCCAAACTGTTGTGCGGATAGGAAGACTCCGAAACAAATGAGGGCAACAGTTGTTTAAGAATATGGACGCGAACGAATTGACAAATGCATTGCTTTTAGTACCAGGAAAAACATTTTTTTACGCTGAATAATATAATAGTAATCCGAAAAGGAACACCGGAAAATCGAAGCAGAAGGTACGTACTTTGTGTAAATATAAATTTTGTTCGTGTATTCAGAGGAAAACAGCAGCCCATGTTCTGCAGTGAGACCTTTCTTTCATCGTGGAATATATTTGACCAGGAAATCATGTGTTTTTCAAGAGAAATATCTCACCGACGAACAATTGCCATTGCTTTCGCTACGTGAACTGCATGCTGCGTACGTTTGATGACGTATCCCCTGTCCGTGTTTCCAACCCCTTTATTTCACTATGCTTGCCTAACCTAACCAAACCGGTAACAGATATAGTGAAAACACATTTCTTCAAATTTACAGGAGAAAAGACAGGAAAGTACTTACGGAATTGAGTTCCTGTGGACTTTTGGAAGCTGGGAATAGTTGTTTTTTTTTTTTGTTTTTTTTTTTCGATTCATGCAACTTATTTGGCTGGTAAATAATGTAATTTTCGACATTCATGTATCTCCATTGCATGATAGCTCATGCGACCATTACCGTCGACTACGTGAATCAAATGTTCCGTGCGTTCGATTATGTAACCCCCCTGTCAGTGTAGCAACCACGCCGTAGTGGTAACAGTTTACTATCTTTCAGACACCTATAACTTCTTAGTTTCGTCAATTTTTGACATTCGTACTTACCTATCTGCTTCACGGAACATTCCGCGAATGGTTTTTGGGGCTATCCATCCTGGAATCGGTGGGAAGGGTAATTTACCTTCCGCCCCCAACCACTAACGTGGCCCCGCCTCCTCTCCGCTCCGGCTCCCCGGCTTCCTCTATAGACTCCCTGTTAAAGGCATGTTAGAAATTGGCCAGAGTCACCTACCCCCAAATGAGCCCCAAACTTTTAAATTTGAAGAAATCCGTTTCCAGGATACGGAAAACTTACTTGAATTTCACGCAAAACACCTTCCCGATGTTAGACAATACTACAGGAACTTATTACGGTAAGTAGTTTCTTCTGTAGAAATGAAGAAATCTGTCCAAACAATAGTAAACTAGTACCGCGGTGATTTTACAAGATGACGTGTGAGCAGGTTTTTTTTTTTCAATTAAATTTTCTGTTTGCCTAACCTAACCTTCCGTGAATGGTTAGTGGATCAATTTTAGCCTAAAAGCCATCATTTTTCGGTTAATAAGTGTTAATGTAGCAGCCACGTAGTAGTTTTAGAAGATGACAGGTGAGCATTTATTTTTCCGATTTAATTTTCTATATTTGCCTAACCTTCCATGAATGGTTTGTGGATCAATTTTCGCTTAAAAACCTTTTGTGAATAGTTTGTGTGGCATTTTTCAGTTCATAAGTTTGGAAACACTGCATATCAGCTGACGATAGACAATGCGAGACAAGATTTGCCCGCCATATTGTGTGTAACGAAAGGGAATTAGCAACGACCAATAAATACTTGTAATGTGAAAAATTACGCTTTTTTCAGTGAGAAAAACATACTCCCAAGTTGAAGAATGTTCCGCTATGCATATAAGGTAAGTACAAATGTAAATAATTCGGAAATAAACGAGTTAAATGTGTTTTCACTATATCTGGTACTACTTTACTATAGGTGAGACACCTATAAATCATTTCTTTCGCACTTTTTTACATTGCTAACGTACTATTCTGCATTGCGGAAGATTTCTTTACGTGAAATAATGAATTTCTAACAAAAGTAATGTCTGTTTCTTACATTAAAGAGTTCTTACTGTTCTTCCTTATTTTCACACACAATATGGCAATAGCTTACCCGTTCATCTCGCGTTGTGCCAGTGTTTTGTCGATTTGGAGTGTGCATGCAGTGTTGCAACCTTGTTCACCGAAAAATACCTAAATTTAAAAAAAAATAAAAACACCACAAAATTTTTTTAACGCAAAAAAGTTTCAATTTTTGACATACAGAGTAATTATAACACCATTAAGCCTTGTTTCCATGATTATGAAAAACTAAATATGCTGACCAAGGCAGTAATTTATTTTATTAAAAACATAAACTAAACGTAACGTTTCAACCTTCTAGCAAGGTCTGCTTCAGACACTCTATCAAGTACAAATGTAACAAGATACAAAAACAGGGCATTATATATACACAAACATTACTCCCTCCAGACTATTAGAAAGTTGTTCTGGAACTTTTAGCAGGTGGCTTTTCCTTGTCAACTGTACATTCACCTAAAAGGCTAAACATAATTACTTCCATATAGAATGTGGTTGGACTTTTTATCTCACGCTCTTTTTCCTTCATATTTTCTTCCTTCTCCATTCCTCTTTCTCTCTTGTCCTTTCCACTCTTTCTAACACCTTCTTCCATTCTTTGTTTAACTTCAGTCCCCCATTCCAGTTCATTGTGTTTTCTGCAAACAAGAAAAAGGAGAACAGAGAAGAGGAAGAGGATGGGATTATCTACAAAGTGAAATGTAAAGAATGTCAGAGTGTGTACATAGGAGAAATGAAAAAGAGGCTGAAAGACAGGTTGAAACAACATAGGGATGATGTACGACTTAAGAGAGAGAGAGAAATTCGATATTTAAACACACGAGAGAAACAGGACATGACATAGAGTGGGATGAGGCTAAGCAGTTAGGAAGGAAGAAGAGAATGCTAGTGAGAAAATTGAAGGAAGCCTAGGAAATAGAGAAGAAAGGTGAAGAAGACACAATGAACTGGAATGGGGAACTGATGTTAAACAAAGAATGGAAGAAGGTGTTAGAAAGAGTGGAAAGGACAAGAGAGAAAGAGGAGAGGAGAAGGAAGAAAATATGAAGAAAAAAGAGCGTGAGATAAAAAGTCCAACCACATTCTATATGGAAGTAATTATGTTTAGCCTTTTAGGTGAAAGTACAGTTGACAAGGAAAAGCCACCTGCTAGAAAGTTCCAGAACAACTTTCTAATAGTCTGGAGGAAGTAATGTTTGTGTATATATAATGCCCTGTTTTTGTATCTTGTTTCATTTGTACTTGATACAGAGTCTGAAGAAGACCTTGCTAGAAGGTTGAAACATTACGTTTAGTTTATGTTTTTAATAAAATAAATTACTGCCTTGGTCAGCATATTTAGTTTTTCATAATCATGTAAACTAGGCTTAATGGTGTTATAATTGGACATTTTCTGAGGCTGATGAGGAAAATTAACAACTGGAAGGACTTGAAGAGGAAAGACATACACAAAGTGAACAACAGAAGTTTCTGAGAAAATGTTTGGAGAGAGGCACAGAGCCTAAAGGATTAAAAATAAGTAAGAAGGGAGTGGTTTGCAACACCAGGAGATGGAAGATATTGGTTCAGAAAATGGAAAAAGAACTGATATGGAATGAAATAAGGGCAAGAAGAATGTAGATAGAAATAATAAAGGAGAACCTGACAAGAAATGAAAAAGCTATTGAAGATGGTCTCACCATTTTTACGAGAGAATATACATTTTACGAAATGAAAAGCTGGCAGGAGAAATTTAGAGAGAAAATAAAAATAAAGTTTGAAGAAGTAAGGAGAGGGACTAGGATGGAAAGAAGAAAGAGGAGTAGAGGAAGAAGAAGAGTTGTGGTAATAGGGAATGTAGACCTAACAAAAGAAGAGGAAGCTTTTTTAAAACTAGGAAGATGTTTCAAAGTTAAAGAAAGAAATGTAGATTATGAGGAAGTTATATATGACATTGAAGAAGCAGTGCTCCATATAAAAGAAGAACCAGAAAGAGACAAGATTAGAAGAAGAACAGCAGCCATACTGAAGAAAGAAATGGGAAAACAAGGAAAAGTAGATAATTTGAGTCAAAAAGAAAGGGAAGGGATGAAGAAAATCAAGACAAGAAATGATGTGGTGATAGAGCAGGCAGATAAAGGAGGAGCAATTGTGGTAATGGAAAGAGAATGGTACGAGAGGAAGTTTGAAGACCTAAAAGAAAACGGATATGAGGAGATTTGTGGAACAGAAGAAGATCAAACTATAAAAGGAAGGGTAATACAAGAATGTAGGAGGAGAGGATTCAAGAAATGCATAAAGGAGACAGGAAGACTACCAAGTTTGAAAGGCTTTCCAAAGATACACAAGAGGAGATAAAGTTAAGACCAGTAATGAACTGCAGAAACAATATTTTGGAACCCTTGGAAAAGAAATTAAAGAAAGTTATTGAAGTGTTAGTAACACAGCAAGAAAGCAGAACAGTGAACAAGTAGTAGACCTCATAAAAGGACTTAAGTTAAATGAGATGAAGACGACAATGTTTAGCTTAGATGTGAAAAGTATGTTCCCAATCATCAAGAGGGGACACGTTTTGGACATTATTGAAAAAAGAATGGGACAAAAAATTATAGGAGAATGGGATAGTAAAAGGGTATTGAAGGTGCTGGAAACCATTTGGAATAACGGTTACAGTATAATGGGAGATAAAATAATGTTAATTAGTGAAGGACTGAATATAGGTTGTAGCGTAAGCCCAGCATTGGCTGAATTGGTTATGAATGATTGGGAAATGAAAGTGATAGAAAAAGGAGGTGACAAAATAATTCTGTTTTGCAGATATGTGAACGATTGTTTTGCCATATGGAAGGGAACGAAGAGGCAGCTCGACATTTTTGCCAAATAAATACAAGATGAAGAAAGAGGGATATTATTGGAACTTGAAATAGAAGAAGAATACAATTTAAGCTACCTAGATATATTGATGAAAAGGAAGAGAGGACAAGAAATTGAAACCGCTTGGCATCAGAAGAAGTGTGCAGCAGGGGTATTCTGCCACAAAAGAAGTCATGTAAGTGAGGTGACAAAAATAAATTTTATAAAGAATATGGAGGACAGAATCAAGAAAATATGCACGAAAGAATGTGAAAAAAAGGCAAATAAATAGCCTATGGAAACAGCTGGAAAAGAATGGCTATGAGAAGCAGGATAGACTGGACATAAACAGAAGAAGGAAGAAAAGGGGCAGAGGAGAATTGGAAGAGAAAGAAAGAGAGAGAAGGTTTGGAATAAGGAGTATGGGGAAGCCCACAGAAAAGATATGCAAAGTACTTAGGAAAGCGGACATTAAAACTTACAGGGAGGGAGAAGCGTCTTAGGAATAGCAAAGAATGCAAACAAGAAAAAGGAAAACAGAGAAGAGGAAGAGGAAGGGATTATCTACGAAGTGAAATGTAAAGAATGTCAGAGTGTGTACATAGGAGAAATGAAAAAGAGGCTGAAAGACAGGTTGAAACAACATAGGGATGATGTACGACTTAAGAGAGAGAGAAATGTGATATTTAAACACACGAGAGAAACAGGACATGACATAGAGTGGGATGAGGCTAAGCAGATAGGAAGGGAGAAGAGAATGCTAGTGAGAAAATGGAAGGAAGCCAAGGAAATAGAGAAGAAAGAACAATGAACTGGAATGGGGGTTTGAAGTTAAACAAAGAATGGAAGAAGACGTTAGAAAGAGTGGAAAGGGCAAGAGAGAAAGAGGAGAGGAGAAGGAAGAAAAATGAAGGGAAAAGAGCGTGAGATTAAAAGTCCAACCACATTCTATATGGAAGTAATTATGTTTAGCCTTTTAGGTGAAAGTACAGTTGACAGGGAAAAGCCACCTGCTAGAAAGTTCCAGAACAACTTTCTAATAGTCTGGAGGGAGTAATGTTTGTGTATATATAATGCCCTGTTTTTGTATCTTGTTACATTTGTACATGATACAGAGTCTGAAGAAGACCTTGCTAGAAGGTTAAAACGTTTAATAAAATAAATTACTGCCTTGGTCAGCATATTTAGTTTTTCAAAGAGTAATTATTAAACCATTGACGTTAGCCCCAAAAACCATCCACGGGTAGCCCCAAAAACCATTGAGGTTAGCCCAAAAATTCACGATAGCCCCACGAACCATCACGGGAACGAGGTATGCCTACTAGGTTAGGTTAGGTCTGTTAGGTTAGGTTCCATTAGCACTCCTTTCATTCAATTTAGCATTTACAGACAACATCGGTTTTTCTCGATGAAAGAAAATACACGGAATTGTTTTAATTTTAACTTTCCACGTCCTGCATTCCAGTTCTTTCTTCAAGATTGCATGTTGAATTACAAATTCCACGGCATCTTCGACACCCGGCAACAACTTCACGACGCATCCTCCACACGTCATCTTATAGCAAAAACACGGCATGGGTTGCAACACTGACTATGGGGTTTACGTCATCTAACACACGGAACATTGTGCTCTCGTGCAGAAAGCAAATGGCAGCAGCAGCAATAGGGCGTCGGAAAGAGATTTTCGTAGAAAACCACATGCATTTGCATTAAATTGGATCAAAACTACATTCCCGAACTTACACAACGCTACAGAAAATGATTTGCATAAGTACTTTCTCCTGTAAATTTCAAGAAATCCGTCTCACCTATAGTAAAGTGTTACCCTATATCTAACTGTTACCAAGTATAAGGAAAACACATTTCACTCGTTCAGTTCGTCATTTTTTACATTCGTACTTACCTATTATGCATTGCGAAACCTTATTTAAGGTGGGATTTCGCTTTTTTCATGAAAATAGCTTCAATTTTCCACATATCGAGTAATTATTGTTCGTTCCTCTCACACACAAAATATGGCGGAGAAATCTTGACTAGCGTTGTCGATGATCAGTGGGTTTGCAGTGTTGCAACTGTTACAAACAGTATTTGTTTTTTTTTGTGTTTGTGTATGATTCTGTATGCTTGGGTTTCTCCCATGGTTCAGTGTAGTTTAAAAGAGCCAATAAGATTTGAGCTTTCAGCCCTCCCGCATGCGACGCGGGAGGAAGTATAAATATGTCCTCTGACAGAGGACAGGACAGAGAGTGTTTATGAACCGGATAGCAGAAGGGAGAGTGATCTTCGGTCTCCAGTGCCTTCCATGAGAAAGAGCATCCCGAGGCAGTTCCGCCGATGCTAGCTTCCACTTGGCAGTTCTGCCGTGGGGCTCAAGTTAGAGAAATGTAAATTGTAAATTAGAGAATTATTGGAAGAATCCGAGCCTTGTTTTGTTGAATTGTAAATAAATGTATAAAGCCCATTTCTGCGAGTTTTCAGCAATCACCCTGCAACATTAATTCACTAAGTTCTTGCCTGTGATTGATTTTTTGGTTCCGAGCACTCTGGTGAGGAACGGGATGGGAACCCAGGACTAACGAGCCTATTTAGTTGTGTTTTTCCTGCCAGAAGCAGCCCGGTAAGGGTGGAGTGTTGCGGAACACAACCTTCTTCACCGAAAAATACTTACTTTCGTGTTACTCATTTTGTATTTTTTCCTGGTTTGAAAACCCCATGAACCATGCACAGATAGCCCCACGAACTGTGCACGTGTAGCCCCACACACCATTAACGGATAGCCCCACAAACCAATCATAAATACACAAACCATTCATAAATGGCCCCATGAACCAAGCACGCAAGGTTAGGTTAGGTTCTGTGAGGTTGGGCAAACATAGTTAAAATTGTCGTGTTCTGGCAAAACAATGGTGAGTTTGGAAACACTGACCATGAACATTTGGTTCACGTAGTAGAACGTAATGGAGGCAAGAGCTTTTGTGCATTGGAGAGACATTAATGTCGAAAAATACATGTTTTACCGACCAAATAAGTTGAACGAAGGGAGAAAACACTTCCACGAGCTTTCAAAAGTCTACAGAAACTCAGTTCCGTAAGTAGTTTCTCCTGTACATTTGAAGAAATGTGTTTTCCCTATACCATACTGTAAGTAAGTACAAACCATGCGAAACACAAAATATCCGATTTTAATGTGTCTCCGATATAACAAACTGTTACCAAAATAAAATAAATGCATGCTCAATGTTATTTTCTTGAGACAAATTGGATATTTTGTGTTTCGCATGGTTCGTACTTACCAATTGTGTATTGCGGATCATAGTTCAAGGTGCTATTATGCTTTTTACACGAAAACAAAGACAATTTTTCACATTCAGAGTGATTTATTTTTATTCTTTTTTTCGCTTCCGTAACACACGTTATGGCGGGCACATTTTAACTCACTTTGTGGATATGCAGTGTGTCCAACCTTCTTCACCGAAAAATACCTACTATCGTGTTCGTCACGTGTGAAGATTTTACATTATGCACAGGTAGCTAACAGATACCCCCACAAACCATTATGCACGGTAGCTGATGGATAGCCCCACGAACCATTTCCGATAAGGTTAGGTTTGGTTCGGTTAGGCAAGCATAGTGGAAAAAAAAGGCGGGTTGGAAACACTGGCAGGGGCTTACGTCATCAAACGTACGCAGCATGCAGTTCACGTGGCGAAAGCAATGGCAATTGTGCGTCGGTGAGTTATTTCTCTTGAGAAATACGTGATTTCCCGGTCAAATATATTCCACGATGAAAGAAAATACCTCGATGAACGTTCAAAAGCTTGGAGAAACTCATTTCCGTAAGTAGTTTCTTGTGTAAAAATGAAGAAATGTGTCTCCGATATACCGAACTTTTACCCATCTAGATAAATGGAATCAAACAGAAAACAATTACAAAGGAAAAATGAAAAATGAATACCTAATGATAGGGCAGTTTTACGGTAGTCGGCCAATGGTTTCCCCGTTTGCATAGTGGTAACATTGCCTTGTATTCCAGGGGGTCAGGTTTGTTGCTATCCGACAGAGGCGCATAGTGGTTTGGATCGGATTACACTTTAAATTGTATGTCCAGTTCCGTTGAGCATATAAGCACATAAAGTGGGCTTAAAACAAAAACTCAAGTACTCAAGGGTACCGGTACTAGTACCATTGTATGGAAAGGTGAATAGTGAGTAGGTACAGTATGGTATGGTCCACCTACGAATTATGAATTTGTAGAATGGGTATGTATGTAAGAGAGGAATTGTTTTCAATAATCCGTATTTTTGACAATGTTGACAAAGTCCTTACGGGCCGAATCCATCTCCAGACAGGCAGTGAAAATGAAATTGGGGAAATAATCGTCTCTGATTTTCCTGAAATGTTAATATGTGAAACTGTGAGAGAATGTGAGAAATACGTATTTTTTATTTTAATTTTCACTCAGAGATATAGTTGTTCAAAGTTGACTGTGTGGCAGCTGTTTGGGATCTGTCAACTTTTTTAAAAAATTGCAATATCTTATCAATGGATGAATATTCTTTTGTTTTGAAGTATTTGTGTTTCTACATATTATAAATAAATAATATCTCCAAAACAAACATTGGAACAGCAATTAAAAACAAACAAATGTTTTTTGAAAAATTCTTTATCTCAAAAACACCAATCTCAAAAATTCTAAAACTATTACAGGAGTTGTATATCTACGGGTACTACATATCCTGAAAAGGGAAGCACGCCATTTTGCTTCTCAAATTTTTAATGGATTTTTTTAAAAAAAAATCCATTTGTGGACATATTTGGAACCATGGTAATGTTTTGGAACAAACTGGAACCTTCCAGATAATTCCAGAATGTAACAAAACCTTCTAGAACTTTCTGAATCTTCCAGATAATTCCCGAATGTAACGGAACTTTCTGGAACATTCCAGAATGCAACAGAACATTCTGCAACCTTCCAGATAATTCCAGAATGTAACAGAATCTTCTAGAACATTCTGCAACCTTACAGATAATTCCAGATTGTAACCGAACCTTCTTGAATTTTTCAGATAATTCTGGATGTTTGGCCTAGCATATAAAAGGGAGGACACATGGAATTCACAGTTCAGTTGTCAACAGGCAAACAGAGAGAGAGAGAGAGAGAGCAGTTCACCAAATTTGAGGTCTAGCAGTACTTGAAAGCTTTTGAGCAAGGATTACTCATTGTAGATGATTACATAGGATCCCAATTCATAAGTCTTTGTAATCGGTCTGCTGAGAGGAAACAATGTGGACAGAACAGAATTAAATGTGCAGTTTATGGTCATGTGCACAAGAAAGTGTGTTGTAAAAGAAGCAAAATACCAGACTTTATTGTGGTTGGCAATCTAAGTGATGTGTTTTCTGAGAGGTTTCCTAATGACGGAGTGAATCCAAACCATCAGTTGTGCTCCAAATGCTACAATAGATTACGTAATGAAGAATACGAGCAGCCACCAACTACTGTTGCAACTGAAGATGGCAGTGACACACCCTTTGTCTCTGAAAAGAGTTGCAGCAGCTAAATACAACAGCATCAGCAGTTGGAGTGTCACCTGCTGGAAAGACTGGTTACCTGAAAGGCAATCCACATATGCACGAAGAAAATGAAAAGAGCTTGTAACAGCAGTAGATGTGTCAACTGGAAGGAGTCTATCCATAATTTTTCAAGCTGAATTAACCTCCCCTTTGGCAGAACATAATGTTATTCCACAATGTGAGTGTTGTGAATTATGGTTAAAAAATATAAATACATCTGTTGAGTCATGCACAACTTACCACCAAAAGGTTCAAGTTATGTCTATTGTTCCCAGATCTGTTACTAAACAGCAGATATTAGAACACATCACAAATTCTACCAAACACATGATTGACAAATCATAAGGATGGTGGAGAAAGGAATTTTTGGCATACCAGATCCCTACTGTGGACATCCAAGATTTTCGAGCTAGAAAACTGGAAGATTGGAAAACAATTTCACCAGTGAAAGGAATTCAAAAATCTCATGTGTGGGCTTATGATGGAAACAAGCTCTCCATTTCAAGAACAGCGGGAAGCATTCATTTGGCAACAGTGAGGATATAACAGCTGTTAAACTGCATGATCTCCAAAGTTTAAAGACTGGAATGGTTGTGGCCTGTGTGTATGAAGGTGAATGGTGGGTGGCAGAAGTTACACAGGTCAGCAATGAGTTACAGGAAGTTAGTTTTAACTTCATGCTGCCTCATGGCCCAAGTGGGTACTGCTTTCCTAACAAGAAACAGCAAGCTTATCACACATGTTCTATCCAGTTGAATGATATTCTATAGCCAATTGATCCTCCTGTCCCTGTTGGTGCATCAGCAAGAGTTCATTCCATACTAGATGCACTGTCTTTGTTATATTAGAACTGTTTTTTTTTTAATTGCTTCAGCAAACAGTGTCTTATAGCATGGATGCATAATGTATATTGCATAAAACAATTTATAAGTGTATTAATGTAACATTTCCACGGTTCCAAATTTGTCCGAAAATATTTTTTTAAAAAAAATTCATTAAAAATCCGAGAAGCAAAATGGCATGCTCCCCTTTTCAGGATATGTAGTACCCTTAGATATACAACTCCTGTGATATTTTTAGAATTTTTGAGAAAAACATTTTTTTAAAAAAAATGTTTATTTTTGAATTGCTGTTCCAATGTTGGTTTTGGATATATTATTTATTTATAATATGTAGAAACACAAATACTTCAAAACAAAAAAGATTCATCCATTTATCTCTATTTGTTGAGAAGATATTGCAATTTTAAAAATTTGACAGATTTAAAACGACTGTTGCTGCGCAGTCAACTTTGAACAGCTATATCTCGAGTGAATATTAAAATTAATAAGAACATATTTCTCAGCTTGTTTCAGAGTTTCACATATTAAAATTTCAGGAAAATCAGAGACGATGATTCCCACCCCTCTGCCTGTCTGGAGATGGATTCAGCCTACGGCAACAATAAAGCATGTTCGGTAAAACTTGTTGCTCTATCATTCGAATTTTGGGTTAGTGTAAGGGTGGTTGCTTGAATACACAACATTAAGAAATAACACATGACAGTCTTTCGAAAAGGATGGACAAGGTGAAGAGCAAGATGAAAACTTGGAAATACCTCTTTGTGACAGGCAAAACTGACCGGCACATTATATTATCAGATGTGAAAATATGAAATCTGCACGTAATTGATTTTAGTAAATTCAGTTTTCTGCACAGTAACGGTTCCAAACGTTCATAGATTTTTGCAAGTTTAATAAGACTTAGAAAGTGCTTTAGAATACTGTAAACAATTATGGAAGTAAGTTTGAAGCTTGGACAAAGTAATTAGCACACTTACAAGCTTCATTTATTATTATTACAGGAGAAATTATGATTTCAAAAGTAAGTTACACGAGCATCTACACTTTGCAATCCTCTCAGACATGGATTTTTAGCACATTTTTATACAAGACCCAAAGGGGATTTGGGCTTCTGACCACTTCTCACTTGATCAGGTGTTGGAAGGATTTTGGGACATTATTTTAATGCTAAGAGCCGTAAACCTGACCTGCCTAACCCAACAATGAAAGCATTTAGCAACACTTTGCACTCCACACACATAAAGTAGATGGTGACAGCAGTCCATATCCAAGACGATAATAAACTAATGACGGCTTGCAAATCATATACGACAGTGTGGAGGGTAAAAATAATTTTCCAAACAAAATACAATAAGTAATCACTAACACACTAAAGTATGTGTTAACAGACACAAATAGAATTCAAACCATGTAAAAAATCCTTCTTTGCTATTATTAATTTGGAATTAAACAATTGGGCCTTGGGCCTTCTACAGTATATTAAGTAATTTCAAAGAGTGTTGAAGCATAACTTCATCTTACTGAGTAGCCCATGGATTTTCCTATCTCAACCTAACTGTTAATTGTATTGGTATAGAAAGGTTTTGTTAATGGTTCCAATTGTTTTATGATTTATTTCAAATTCTCCTAGCAGGAAGGCTAATTATCGTAGAATTTTGGCAATCATTGACTCACAAAATTTTATCCTTCCTTCAAGTAATGAGCACTGTTTCGATTTCGAAAAAAGTTATTTATGTTGAAAAAAAACAACTTAAAAATTATCTATTTTCCGTTGACAAGCGACTGTAAGTAGCATAGACTAGTGGGAAAATGTAGAAGTAAATCGGTACCTTAGTAGAATGCACTTAGGGATTTTATTGTAATGCTAAGTGAACCAAACCTGACCTGCCTAACCTAACCACGAAAGCATATATTGAACAAAATCTTAAGTAATCGCTAAAACTCCGCATTATGTGTTAACAGAAGTAAATCGAAATCGACCCATGTTAAAATTGCATTCGTAGCATGATGAAATCACAATAAAACAAAAGGAACTTGGGCCAAGGTTTCAGTGATACTAATTTTATTTTTGACACAAGAGAATGCAAATAAGTTTTTTATAAAATACCTATAGTTGGCTTTTGTGGTGGCAGGTCAGTGACTTAGTGTAATGTGTTACGAATCCTAAGCTCACATGTTCTGCTCAGACATGGATATGTCATTGTGTGTGTCCTGTCATCATTGTGTCAGTTCTACACCACTAATCATAGTGACTAATTCAAGAGGTAGAAAATTGACATAAAATAAAATATACGTGTGTAATTATGTAGATTTACATAAAAAGTACAAAGTATATAATATACTCAAAATACTACTGGTAGATAGTTTTGCCTGCTTCCCAGAAGATGAATGAATTATAGTAAGAAGCACATATTGGAATGGTGCAAAATTGCTAAATACACACAAGCTGTAAACAGATTAATTATGTGGCCTCCCTGATGGCGCAGTGGTAGCATCTTCGCCTTGTAATCAAGGGGTCACGGGTTTCATACCCGGTGGCCAGTGGAGGCACAAGTGGTTCGGATCCCACTTTAAACTGTAGGTCCAGTCCCGATTAGCCTTATTGTGCATAAAGTGGACTTAAAACAACAAATCAAATCAGATTAATTATGTATCTGTGTCTGTTAGTGGCAATCAGTGCTTTAAAACTTGATGCATTCAGACAGCAAGTCAGTAATTTGTTTATATAAATTTACGCTTTAACCTTTGAATGACAAGGTATCTCTGTGGGACAAATTTGACAAGTCTGTGTCATATATGACACCTACTGCTATTCTTTGTTTTTTGAGTGCATAACCCTTTCCTATTCTTTAGATTCATGTTTAATTACATTCAGAAGAATATATCATGCCAATAAATCAAAGAAAACAGAAAATGTTTGCAACAAACAAGAACAACAAACTGAAAAAAAATGTAGGTGCCTACAAAACATCTTCTTTCTTTCTTTGGATTGCAATCCAAGTACTTACTTCAAAACAACAAATATAAAAGGAAAAAGTATAAAAGTGTTTCTTTTTATTTACAATGTAAGTATTTGAGGCAAAATAATAAACATAAAATGAATATGTAGGTATGAAACTTTTTCTTTCTTGAGTCATATTTTTGGCTCTCCCTTTTGGCCCAGGAAGATGGGTGACTAGGTTCTGTCTTGGAGTTATAGAATATTGACTACACAATGGAGTATCCATCCAAATTGTCTCCTGATCTTTACCTAAAATGAAATTTATATCATCACTGTCAAAATCCATACTACCTTCTTCAACACCGCCATTTTCAGGAAAACCTGCGTCGTCCCCTTCATAGCCATTATCTGGTAAATACCATCTTCAATTTCACTGCCTGAGTCACTGATACCATTATCAACTTCTTCCCACTCTTCTGGCTGCCTTACAAGTTCATTCTGTATTTCTTCTTCAGTTATATAACTCAAATTCACTCACTCACACTCACTCACTCACAAAATTTTATCACTACTGATAACAGAGTGCACGGAGAGCGACACGATCGATACCACATCCAATTGAATACTGGCTAGGAGGCGGGGCGTGTACAACCAGAAATGGCATACATGCACGGAAAAAGTGGTGGTAGGTGTTGTGTATGCCACGCCCTTGTCATTCAAAGGTTAACTATTCTAAATATTGTAAAACCTCATATTAAATTGACTTCATGATATCCTGGACTAACTACAATGACATTCAATTGATTATGCGACAAAATTTCACACTTTTTTTTTTACAAAAACGAAGGATATATCATGTTTATCAGCATCCAGGTAAAGTTGCTACGGCAGCCACATTCAGTGTCCCTTACAAAAGTGAATATGCTCTCGTTACACTGTTACTTCAATTTTTCCAAGTCCAGAAGTGTAATAGTACATTAGGGCAAGAAAAGTGAGCATTGAAATTTGTACCTTTAATTCTACAAATTTATTACCTCACTAGACATTTTCCATCTGCCATAACTTGGTAAAATATCTATTTCCACCCTAAAAAATATTTGTGTTTTCTATTCTTCAATAAAATATCAAAAAAGACTAAAGTACAGACATGTATGATAAAGAAACTGATAAATGTGAAAAAGAAATCACTTTGTCATGTTTGTCATATTATGTCATAAGATTTATTCAAAAGTTACTCATTTACATTGATTACTTACAAAATGCAAACTAGTGAGTGAAATATATATGACTTTAACTCAGCCATTTTAAAGTAAGAAATAATAACCATTCTGTGTGTAGCTTTTTAACGTTTTCATTATCATGGGAATGATGTTATTACCTTACAATTGATAGGCTTTTCAAATCTTATTTTGAAGGGAGGAAGTTTGGCTTGTATTTTCTAATTAGCTAACCAATTACAAACCAAGAATTGAGATGAAAATTAACAGGAAAAAAAATTGTTTCATTATTTGGTGATGATAACCTAAAAGCATACAGGGAGATTCAAAAGTCTCTGACATTTTCATCAAAGAGAATTTTATTGACAAAATTGATATTACTGCTGAAAAGTACTCTAGAATAGAAGATAAACTCAGTATACATTTCAATGTGGTGGCCCTTTAATTCTAGGTATAGCACCCACCTCTTTTGTGTAGACCGGAACACATGCTCAAACATAGCTGGCATGATCTCCCCTGTTACTGCAGCTATTCGCTGTGCGAGTTGCTCTATGGTGTTGATCTTTACTTGGTACATCCTAGACTTAATGAAATCCCAGACAAAAATATCTAGGGGAGTCAGCCTAGGGAGCAACCTGCCCAAGAACTTGGTGAACCACGGCCGATCCTCCTATTGGCGAAGGTGTCAGCAAGGTAGTCCCGAAAGATTCTGGTGAAATGGGGTGGTGCACAATCTTGCTGGAACAGTGTCTTTTGTCACATCCTGAAAACCATTCATTAGCGATATATGGAAAATGTCAAGAGACTTTTGAATCACCCTATATGCATACATAATTTAATACAGTTCTAATAATCTGAATATTTTTTTTTCTTTCAGGAGTTTTCTTCAGGAAGGTTAGTACATGAATATACAGATTAAATATGCATGGAAATAAAATAATTAAAGAGCCCATTATGCATTTCAGATAGGCGTATAAAATATGGTGGAACATAGATAAATTAGACTCAATAAGAAGGAATGAAGGTATTTTGAGTAAGTTTGAATTTACTCGTAATGGTATAGAAGTAAAGCAATACCTATGGCGTTACTAATTGTACAAGGTTTGTATGTTTGCACAATTGTGATAGCTAGTAAGAATAACATTAGAAGTGAACAAACTTAATTTGCTTTCATCTGATCATCAGTGGCATGTGCTGGTTTTAATGAATGGATAATGTTCAACCCACAATTCACCTACACATAAATAATACATAGAGACACATGCTAGTAAAAAAAATACGTTTGGAATGTAACTTACCCCCAGTTGCTTGTTCTGTAGCTAGTTTCTGGAGTTTTATTTTGTTTTCTTTTCCTTAAATCTTGGCTTCATGTATGATTGTATTTGTACTCTACAATTTGATATTTCTCCTGACGTGATCTCACCCCAAATGGCTTCAACTTCAACTTCTGTTGTATATCCATTTTATTTTTTACTTTCTTAAAAAGCACTAACACTGCATCATCCAAATATTCTAAAACCATTACACCAAAACAAATAAAGAAACAGCATGCCACAGACCACATGTATTCTATTCCTTAAGCTAGTTTTCTGGGGTGTTCCTGGATCAAAATGAAATTCTGTGTGGATGCCAAAATTTCCATTTCTCACCTTAAACTTCCCTGCATTGTGGCCTCCATGGTGGAATAGTAAGGTTATCACACAACCAAGTCATTTTGTTTATTCCTTGCCCATTCATCAATTCATTGTTCATCCTTCATCAAAATTAACATATAGGCAGAAAATATAAATATTCCTGGTGTGTTTGGCTTTTGAAAATTAATCCATTCTCCGAAAGAAGTACACCTACTGCTTCTGAAGTTTACAGGGAACTAAGTAAGTGCCAGTGGCGTATGCTGGGTTCAAAACTTGGGCTTTCTCTTCATATCATAATATTGGAATTAACACAAATTTGCTGGGTGGTGGGAGCCTCCCTCCCCTCTCTGGTCAACCAGTCTCTCCCAGCTCATAACTTCATCACCATTGTAAAGCAGGTTACCTCGTCACCATTGTAAAGCAGGTTGGTTCTAGGGGTCAGCAGCCTCTCGCTTTTGCATGTGTTCAATGAGACAGTGTTGTTTTTGGTCCAGAGAACAATTTCCCTGTCACATGCAACCCTTTTCCCATTCCTGTAATTGTAGTTTCATTTTAAACTTTCCCTGAAAAAATCCCATGCTGGTTAGTGAGTTTTGTAATATAATTGGCATTGCTGTGAGATTTTATCTCCAGGGTGAACTAAAGACTTCTCTGTCCAGCACTTGGGCTTGAAGCCACCACAAATACATCATGCATTGGTATGCTGGTTGAGAAAATAATCTTCAGCAAGAAGTCTGGAGATAGTTTAAAGTAAAGATGGCCATTCACTAACTTGCTTTTTCCGCATGGTGGTTATGTGAGAGTGAAGCGTCAGTCACATTTGCAAGTCGATTATACCTGCATTTTAATTTGGGCTTTGGAGATAGCCTAGGTAGCCTACAATATGCATGCCCTGTCTAAAAAGTATCAGACTTTATACCGGGAAAAGAAAGTCACTTGCCTGGTATGGTTCACATTCTAATCAACTTCAAAGTAGCCCCCTTGGAATTTCACACGCTTAGCCCAACGAGCCGATCATTGCTGGAAGCACTCATGGAAGGCCTCTTATGGAATGTGTGTCTACTCCGCCGTCGTGTTGCGCATAATGTCCTCTCGGCTGTCAAAACGGGAGTCTTTCAGTGGAGATTTTAGCTTCAGGAACAACCAGAAGTCACATGGAGCCATGTCCATCATCATCATCATCTCCAGTTATCATGGTATTCAGAAACTCAGCATCCCTTTCTACCTTCTCCAACATGTCTTGTGCGACGTCATTCCTTAGTTCTCGCTGTTCCTGCGAACAGCTTGGGCACAAGTTTTGCTTGTGCATGCCTAAATCCTCCCGTAAAATTGAATGCAGAGAATCTTTACTAATGCCAATGTCATCAGCAATTACCCTGACTCTCAAATGATGATCTTCCATTATCATGGACCTCGCTTTCTCAACGTTTTCTGCATTTCGGCTTGTTGATGGCCTCCCAGGATGCTGATCACTCTCCTCCGATGTGTGGCCATTTTTGAAGCGGTTGTATCAGTCCTTTATTTGTGTAACTTCCATGGCATCATCGCCAAACGCTTGTTGAATCTTGCGAATTATTTCGTCTCCACAATGTTCTGGCAAAACTTGATGCAGTATCTCTGCTCCACCCGTTCCGTTATCGTAGCAAACAAGGAAATGCAACATTTCACAGAAACACTACCTCACTTGCCAGCTACCTCTCATCGACTGACAGGTCCGACACACTCAGCAACATGCGTGCACGCGCATGAAGGTTCCCTTCACCTCTGTGCAGAGTGTAGCTGACCTACGATAGATATTTTGCGCAGGAAAAGAAAAGGTAGGATACTTTTAGACAGGCCACATTTGTGACTGGTAAATGCATATATTTTTTTTAAATACAGGAAATGAAAAAAAATAGCAAGTAATTGGTAATTCAATTAAGCAAATTTGCTTTACCTTCAATATTTAAGCTTTTAACTTAAAAGAATTTACACTTTTTACACATTTGTATTCATATAATGGAAATTGGTTGCCTGCGAGTGCACTAGAAATAGACATTTGTGAGCATTATTAAAGAATGTTATTCAGATTTCCCTGTTTTTCACACACTTCTCAATGTGTTTTCCTATTCCCTTCTCAGTTATTTGTGAATCCAGAGAAATATTCCTTCTGGAAACACCACACCTTCTGTTTAACACAGGCACAAAGAACATCAGGGGAATGGAAGAGAGGTAAGAGGTCAATGATGGCCAACGAAATTAATGGCAAAGGATATGGAGTTGAGACAGGAATTAAAGGGGACAGGGTCATGTGGATTCACAGGCGAATGGTTAATGCTATTCACATAATGGAAGTAATGAAATGCAGGAATGAAGATTGGTTTGAAAGAGTATCATGAAGGTAAAACAAATAAAACTTCTTGAAGTTCATAGCCAGTAATCTCATGGTCTCCTGCCAATTAATTTCCTTTTGTAATATTTGTAAATTCTGTTTTATACTGAGTAGAGTATAAGCTTGCCACCAATACTGTTTATGTCAGTGGTGGCCAACCTTTTTTGGTTTGAGGGCCAATTTACATTTCAAGAATCACTGGTGGTCTACTTATCTTATTAGAGCCTAAGAAAGGAAGCAAAGGGCCAATACCATAAAATTGACACTGATTATTTTATTTTATGTATTTATTTATTTACTTATTTATTTATTAAATAAGTTTTGTCTTCAGTACTGTGGGCCTAGCACCTGTTTTAGGCTGTATCCTCAGTTCATCATTAGCATCCTTTCATCCTTTTAATGAGAAGGTAATTTTTTTTTTTACGTAAACATAATTACTACAATTTTATTATTTCATAAACACTCATTTTAACAAAAGTATTTCACTTGTTGCTGGGCATCAGTAAAAAAAATTACACAATTATTTTGTACTTTTCAGCAGTTAGTTCACTTGTTTCCAGACACTTGACACTGCATCCGCCAATGAGTTTTATCATGTTGCAAGTCATATGACGTTACTGCTACTCTCAAGCAGGAAATCAAGTGATCTACAGTTAATCGATTCCTCTCCTTTGATTTTATTGCATTCATTGTAGAGAACACTTACTCATAGATATATAGATCCGCAAAATTTAGTCAAATAAAACTCCATTTTTAATGGTTAATTATTATGTGATTCAGCAAAGAAAGAAATTAACTGTTACAACAAAGTTCTTTTCCTGATACAACAGTTAAAAACACAGAGAGGTAAGTCATAAAATGTTTTGTGACTATGCATAATAAAATCCATATAATATGACAAGAGCACTGCGGACTATCTCTCCCGGCTTGCAGGTCGACTCGTAGACTGAGGTCGACGCGTTGGCCACCCCTGGTTTATGTGTGTGTATATGTACACTTTAGTTCTTTTATCTACACTGAGTGCTCACTGGATTGCAACCACCTACCTAATACTTTGTTGGTTCACCTTTGGCTTGGCAGACAACCTGGATATGACGTGGCATGGATTCCGCAAGGTGCTGATATATCTCCACAGAGATTTGACACCGTATATTCCTGATGGCATCCCATAACAAGCCAACTGACGTCAGTGCAGGATGCATGGTTCGAAGAGCTCATCCCACAGATGCTCTTCTGGGATTAAGATCGTGGGAGTTAGGGGGCCAATTCATATGCTGCATCTCTGTGGAATGTTCCTCCCACCTCGGTGGCATCGTGCATTGCCGTCCTATGAAATGCCATCCCCGTGTGGGTAAAAGTGTTGCATTGTGGGGTGTAAGTGGTTCCCTAACACCTCCCGATACACAATGGATGTCACATGGCGGTCCATACACACCAATGTTCCCAGTCCATGCCAACAGAAGCAACCCCACACCATACAACCACCCCCACCCCACCCAACTTTACAACATTCACCATTCAGGAAGAGTTCATAGCCTTGTGCTGTTGGCACCTCACATGCCCATGACAGTGGTGTAGCAAAAATCATGATTCATCGGACTAACACACTGTTTTCCAATTGTACATGGTCCAATCAGCATGCTCGTGGGCCCTAGCAAGACGAGGAGTGACGCTTCATGAGGAGTGGGTGACAAGTGGGTCGTCTGCTGTGGAACTTCATGAGTGGCAGTGTGCGCCGCACAGTTGCATGGGATATGGGTGTTGTGCATCCACTGTTGGATTGGTCCCGTAATTCCCAGATGCTGATGGTGTGTTCAGATGTCACGAGGCTTTTTACTCAACGCTCTCCCCATGGTGTCCTTCCGTACGCCCTTGCAGTTCTGCCTCTTGGTGGTGGTTGTCCAATTTTCTTGCCACTCTCTGTACACCTTCACTACACAGGAACAGGCGTATCCGACCAGTGTCATTGTCTGGGTAATTGACGCACCTGATGCTTGAGTACCCACAATCATGCCTTTTTGGAACAACATTAAATCCTGACCACCTCCCACTTTAACATGTGATATTCGACTAACATGTAGCTTTGTGTCTATACATTCTCCACGATACTTCTAGCCGGGTTGGTCATGTGATCAGTGCAGCTGCTGGGCTGTTCATTGCTGTTTGGAGGAGTAGCCGCAATTCCATGAGCACACAATGTATTTGCTATGCATGTGTCAGGAAATCAAAAAATAATATTGATCCATCCTATATTGACATTTTTCGTTTGTGTCATTGAATTGTAAAAGTTGAGGATAAATACAGATGAAATTCTGATTGCACTTTCTTTGGGTTCTGGTATGTTTTAAAAATGTAAACATATTTGCTGTTGTGGACATTCTCTTTTTTATTTCTGTCAAAAGAGAAAAAATTAACAAGTAAAACCAGATTAATAATGTATTTAAGTTTCATGTAATTATTACTGCTTTATTCCTAACTAAATCTAAAGCATCTTATTCTTTTCTTTTCAAGCACACCCAGAAAAAAGCCAAGGAACTAGGAGTGAGAGGGTGGTGTATGAATACTAGTCGTGGAACAGTCCTTGGACAAATGGAAGGTGAAAAAAGTAAAGTGGATCAAATGTAAGAATTGCTTTAGTTTTCTTCCATAAATGACTAAATATGTTTTGGTCTTCGTTAAAAAATTGTAATTTTTTGAAGATTGTAGTGAAAGTTAGGGATGGTACATGAGCCATGACGAGGCAAGACATAACACAGTCATATCATGTCTCATTTTGTGAATGAGGAAGCACGGAATGAAGAAGCATATGAGTCATTCCATATGAAATCAACACAGCCCACAACCTGACCATCTCCGATTTTCATGAAATTTGGGGAGTTGAAACTATGAATGGAACTTAGTAACTATGAAAATTTTTAGTTTTGTGCATCTTGAAATTGTTAAATTATTCAAGGTCAATGTTAGCATAAATTGCCCTTTTTGAGCCTGCTTAGCTATACTAAATCTGATGTAACTCCGCCCCTATTTCGCCTAGGAATCTCAAATAAATCTTATTGTACAGGGAATTGAACAAGCTTTCCAGTGACATATAACAAGCCTACCTTTAGATAAAAATATAATTTTGTCACGTGACCTTGACCTTGAATATCTCAAAACAAGTCATCACCAAAAATCGTGAAAAAAATATATTTGGTCCCTCATACCATACTCTAAAACATATCAAAAAATTATTCTGGGACTGCAATGGGATCAGAAGATACAAAATAATATGTGTAACGACTGATAGAAGCCTCATTACGTGAACTATGATGAGTCAAATGTCCCCCTACAAAATGTAAAGGAGTTATCCTGAGTATAATTGGTCATGAAAGAAATAGGTTAGGCACAGGGAGATCCCTTGCCGTGTGTGTCAAGCGCAGGTCCGGCATATTGTTGACCGCCATATTGAATTCAACGCAAAAATTTCAAAGGAAAGGAGGATGTTATATATCAAATCAGGCTAGAATTTCATGAGAAACGAAGTGACGAAGGTTTATCCAACATATATTTAACCAGCAAAAAGTTATTACTGCATGCTTGTAACCATTTTCTCCTTTAAGAGGTGTTAAAAACAAAGCATTGGAATGCTCCTAACGTGTTAGGAACTCATCGAGATCACGCTGACATCTCGGGAGAGAAAGAAGTATATGCACCATTGCATATGATTTTAATCAGCGACATTCACCAAATAGTTGAATAGTGAAGAATATTGGGAAAAGTATCTCAAATAATTAAGTGACACTTCCTTTGGAATGAAAGATTCTTCAGTGACGTGGCTAATTTTTATGTTCACGGTGAAGTTAATAAAAATAATATGCAATACCTGTGATTTGCCCAGCTGAATGGTTGTTGCTGGTAAGCTAATGATGTGGTATAGTGTATGGAGAACTGGAATAGTTGGTCCATATTCAACAATGGAACCTTTAATGGTGAAGGCTTCTTGGATTTGTTAAGGCTGTACTAAAAATTTTGTGGTAATTTTTCGATAACAGATGGCAACCGAGGGCCTTGTTGCCAGATCTCCACGTAATCGAGGTAGATACATACAGGTTGGTCGATTAGGGTACTCCTTGATGGGATATGACGACAGGTTGGTTAGCAGATTTTATTGAAAAATCTAAGTAGATGTGGAGCAACATAATTGGTTATCATGAGATTTTAGTTGTATGTTCTTATTGAAAAAAAATACAACAATTTATCAGCAATGCAAGATAGTAATAGTCGTAATAATAATATCAAATCCCTTGTATTGTATTATGTATTTCTTTTAATATTTCGAAAGCAGAAGAGAACATACAAAGATAGCTGTATGCATAAAGTAAGGAGAGTAATTGAAATAATTGAAAACATTTTGCAATTACGTTTGAAGCGAATGCTGCATTGACTGTACAATTCACTTTATATGACAGTACTTGAACATATTTATATATTTTATCGGTGACGTTAGCAGATTTTCTTCATAAATTTGCAGAATTTCAGGGAACATCTTGTAAATATTTATAAATATTAGCGCTCTCTAACGATCATCAATCTTTTATCCTTCAAGTGAATAAACATGTAATTCTTCACCCTTATTTTTACTGAGTTTTAATATTTTGAAAGAAAAATGTCAGAAGAATCCTGGATACACAATAGAAGACATATTTGTTATTTTTATAATAGTTAAATATTAAATACAGTTTTATAGCGCATCTAATTTATTTGCATGTCATGTCACCACACAATGTCCTGTTTCATAGTTCTTTACGAATTTGGTCTATTCTGGTTTTCAGTTCTGCAGCTGATGTAGAATCTTTGGAAGTATCAGTAACAGTAACTGTAAACTACTTACATTACGAAATTAGTAATTGTAACTCAGTTATTTTTCCACCTAACTAGTAAGTTGTACAATTACTTTACTGCATGGAAAGAAATATTAACTTGAACCAAATGTTCTCCTCAAAGAATGGGTAAATTGACGATTATTAATGCCGGCGCCCGTGGCGGAGTGGTTAGCACATCGCGCTACGACGCCAGGGGTCCCGGGTTCGAATCCTGGCCTGGGCATGGAAGTTTGTGAGTGTCCATTCATCAATTTCATCATATCCACTCATCTCCATCATCGTAAACTAGCCAAAAGTGGCACAAAAAGCGAAGTAAAATAAAGCAAATCAATCAATCAATCAATTGATGATTATTAAAACCTCGAGACCATGAGGACAATTTTGTATTTTTTTTCGTCAAGAGCCAGGATGTATCCCAAGTTTATTTGTATTAAAACACTTACCATATAAGATTACATACATAATCTCCAACAATTCTCATGGACACAGTAATTTTATAGTTCAACAAAAATTCTAAAAAATATTTGGTTTGCTCAACAAAATGAAATGAAATGTTAATCGTCATTGCTTTGTAACAGAAGTTTACTGTGAATTTTATTGCCTCAATGTTTGTACATGAAATGTAAGAAATAAGTTATAATTTCATGAAACTTAATGCTTAGCATTTAGTGGTCATCGGTGGTGAAAAGGACATCGCGCTTGCAACTCAAGATCCGAACATCGTCTTACGAGATGAAACAAATCTAGAGTAAAGTAACTGTAATAATAACTATGTCAAGTACTTTCTAAAGAACAGTAATAACAGTAATTATATGCGAATTACTTTCTCAAGTGATTAACTCGGAGTTAATTTTAAAGAGTAACTATTCAAACACTGCTGATATATCATCGAGTTCAACAACATATTAGTATGAATTGCATGGGAAGTTGAGCCTCCCCCTTGGCAAAGTGGTAACGTAATCGCCTTGTAATGCAGGAGTCCCAGGTTTGATAGACGGTGAGTGTACAGTGATCGTCAAATAAAAATGGGACAACTAGATCCTGAAAGTCTCCCTTCTCTGCAATGAGTCTTGTGTGTTGTCTAAATCTACGGCGATGAGTGAATTGTAATAGCAAATTTTCAATGGCAAGTTCTGTCACTGATGTTGAGTTATGCAACACACATAACGCATTGCAGGGATGGAGGTATTTCAGAATATAGATGTCCTATTTTTATTGCCGGTGACTGTATATAGTGGTTTGGATCCTGCTTTAAACTGTAGGTCCAGTCCCAATTAGCCTTTCTGTGTATAAAGAAGATTTAAAAACGTATTTCGAGGGAAGATACAATACGGTAATAAATACCATTAGAATAGAAGTTCAATAGCTTACAAAATAATTGTTTACAGGGACTACTAAAACTAGATTTTCGGGATATATAAAATCATATTTACGTTGTTGTTTCAATGCATATTTATTATTTTTCTTTATCGTACCCTGTAAAACATTATTGCGTTCTCTGAGAGCAGTGTTGGCGACTGGGTTCCAAAACTGGGAGAGGGCAAGGACACTTCAATTTCCATTGGTAGATGAGGTTTTGTATAGTATTGGGGTAAAAGTGGGGCCATCTGCCCCTCCCCCTAATTGTTGCCACTGTCTGAGAGATATGCTTTTTTGCAAATCATCATCGTATTCAGGAAGAAATTTATTTTCTTAGGATTTTTGAAAATTCCCCTAAAAATTTAAACTTGCAAGAATATCAATGAATGCGTACCAATGCTTGACAGACAAGACAAGTAAGTCACACCCCTGGCACTGTTTTTTTTTTCTCCTGTTTCCCCTAATATACAATTTACAATTGATGACCACTTGCTATCAGATATTATTAAGACTTGAAACATAATTTCTTGAGCATATTTTGGACTCTTGATTTCTAGTAAATCATCACCATTCAATCAAGTGTCTACGCTAGCAAGCAAAAATATATGTATTCTTCCATGTAAAGTTCAAACAGTCCACTTTGTCGATTTACAGTATATTCCGTAGAAGCTTATACACCAACTGCCATTGTCGGTCAAACCTATTTCCTTTTGTACAAATTTCAATAGTGCTCTTTACTATTGGTAGAAGACACTTCGATTAGTTTCTCAAATGCTCATCTGCAAAAGGAACAAATAAAAATAGTTTTAACATCGCATATGAGACTATGAACTTACAAAACATGTTTAAAAAATATTGATATTACATTGTTACAACCTTAGACAAGTTGAGTTAATAATGGAACTTACAGATGTTGAGTAAATGGATTTGAAAATAATGGATCCGATTGGCTCTATAATGCTTAACGATATCGTCCTGTTATTAAAGGGCAGTTTGGTTGATGATATGAGCTCACTTCAATGATCTAACTTTATAATGAATGTTAAATATGATGAGCCTAAAACAGAAATTGGCAAAATAATTGTTAGAAATATTATTATAGTAGAGTGATGATTGCAACGCTATATGGAATGAGGTTCCTCCAGGTTCGAATACTGGTTTCATGTATGTATTTAATCATTATCTTTGTTCCAATCATCCATTTTATCAAATCATTATTCATCATCATTGTTCCAAGGAGCAGAAGTTGGAGGTAAAATAACAGAAATACATTATGAAATGGAAATTCAGTTCCTACTATATTTTTATTTGAATTATTGTACTAGACCAGCCAAGAAGCAAAAAAGCTTAAAAAAAACTTTTACCTGCATGGAATGTTAATAATAGGCATCCATGCAAAATCAATCCGTCATAGGTCTGAGAGAAAAACTAGTCAAGCTTCAAACTCACTGGTATTCGAAGTAAACTATTCAGTACAAACGGCTACTGAAATCCAATCTGATATTGAACCAAATATACGTAGCATAATCAGGACAAATTATGATTTCTATGAAGCTCTGTGTCATCTACAATTAAATTATTGCCCTTGTACTTGCAAGTATGGGAACATTTATCTATACCGGTACTCATTTGGAAATTATCAGTAAACATACAGACTTGTATTCGATAGACGGTAATATTTTAGTCTCATAACTGTTAGGGTGTACTTTTACACTTTAAATATATACAGCATCAAGTTATTGGACGAAATGCACTCTCATTATGATCCGTCCTAAATTATAAAAGGACAAGAAAACAGAAGAGCTTCATACAGTTTACAGAACCACTTTTCTGACGTGTTTCTGTAAAGGAAGATAACAGAACTGTGTCCGAAACTTGCAAACATTCAGGAATCTCACATTACATCTATTCGAATCAAACCTAACTTAGCCTGACCTACTTAATACATATGAATATTTGCAAGCTGCTTCAAAAATAAAAAGAGAAAAACTCTTGTAGAAAATAGGTCAAAGTACTCGTTTCAACCGTGTACAAGGACAAAGTAAAAAACATTTAAACAAACTACTGATTTGTAATAAACATTCTGATGTTGTACATGTGAATAGCACGAGTTTCCTAGGTTTGGAAATTAACTTACAGGAATGAAAATAGAGCATTTTATGCAATATCGATTTAATGATATCAGATATAATCTATATTAAGCTACCTATATTTTATGCTATAGTAATGATCTCAAAACGGTAGTTATTAGGAATATGCCTAACGTAAAATATAACATTCTATTCTGATTTTACATTTACAAAGAATTATCAAGTTCGTTTGGAAGTAAAGAAAGTCATGCAGTGTTTAAGAAATTGATAGGTTCAAGCTATATTCTCACCGAAATTACATCAGAAGATATTTCTTCAACATGTAAATAAATTATACATTTTGCCTACATTTCAAACATTTTGCTTTTGATGGATAATATTAAGCAACAAGCAATTAAATATTAAGACTTACCTTCGAGCTTGTTCAGATTTTTAACATCCTCCGTGGAATATTTGTTCTCATATCTGTACGGGATTCGATATCCTCTGGTAGCTTGGTTTGATTTTCACTCTTTCAAGAACTTGCATTGATCATATCGTTAGAAAGCACGTAGTGAAATCCTGGCAACAGTGTTGGCTAAAATCTGCACCACGGAGTATATTGCGACGAAACGCCACTTCAAAAGTTTTAATGATAAGCACTACTCTCTGAAGGTATGAAATGTTTTCATTTTTTCACAGAGTATTTCAGATGCTTGCAGAAAGAACATGTGACCTTTGTTTCACCACGAAATCTTCCATACTAGTCATAAAAGAAAGAAAATGCACCGGTATTAACAAAACTACCACTTCAGCGCCATGTGTACGCATCAGTTTGAACATGACGGAGACCTTATATTTTCTGTTATTTACTTAAATCCCTTCCATCGTAACAAAATTATAAGGTTCACATGTTCTAGTGAATAAAACAATCTTTTATATCGGAAAATTTCTTCCTTACCGAATTTATATTAGTTGTACGGTTACCCTTAGAAATTTGGGTCTATGCTTTAGCATGGCTTTAGAACCCCCTTAAGTGAACAGGTTTATCATCCTTGCTTACGGAATATGGCACTTTTCCAGAGTTTTGAAACAGGACAGAGAGTGTCCACACTACGTGGACATTGTGGCAATTTCTTCATGGTAAAGTTCTAGGTAGATTGATGGGCAGACGGGGATCTATTAAAAGGCCTGCACATTCCCCAGATCTAACATCTTAGGAGGACTTTTACCTTCAGAAACATTTGAAGAAAATGGTGCATGCACTAAAAGTCAGTGATATTGACCATCTGAGAGAAGGCATAGTTGCTGCTTGAGATGTTGTTGCACCTGCTACATTGCCAAATGTTCTATGTGAATGTGAGAGACATCAACGAGTGTGCTCACAGGAACATTGACAACATTATAATGTGCATATATCATAAGTGAAAGATATAACTTTTTGCTGGCTAAAGGTACGTTGGAAAAACCATCGTCACTTCATTTCTCGTGAAATTCTAGCCTGATTTGATATATCACATCACCTCCTTTTCTTTGAAAATTTTGCGTTGAATTCAATATGGCGGTCAACAATATGCCGGACCTGCGCTTGACACACACGGCAAGGGATCTCCCTGTGCCTAGTTTCAACTCCCCAAATTTCATGAAAATCTGAGATGGCCAGGTTGGAAATTGCACATATCTGTGTTGATTTGGCATGGAATGATTCATATCTCATCTTGAGTTGCAAATGTCTCTCTCGTTCTTTGCCCCTCATGTTAAAAATTACTCTCCTTGTTGTCTTACTTTTCTTTTTCTGACACATTGGCTAATTGTGAACATGATGACGAATGGTAATTAGATTAAATTTATGACGGGACAATCATAAACTCGTATTGGCAGGATGCAGAGAATTATATCAGCTGTGGATCCAGAGCTGTGTTTACCTGCAAGCATACAATTTCAAGGTTGAAGTTAAATCCAATATCTTCGGTTGTGAGACCAGTGATGGCTCAATGTGCCGCATCACCAAAGACCAAATGCTTCTCATTCATTCTTGTTCTCATCTCAATATCTAAACTGTAGTCTGTTATGCTCCCATATGATTTAATAATGTTATGCTTAAAATGTTAAATATAAATACAATACTTTTGCCATATTATGACTTCAAATTTGTTTTGACGTAATTCTGTAATTAATTTCATTTGAATGGTTATTGACTAACCTGAAAGTTTCTTTCCGGTTGCTAGGAGAAGTTAGTTGTTTATTAGAAGGATGATGTATGCCGACTAAAATGTATGATTTTGATAGTGTAATTGAAGAAAAGTTTCAACATAAATACCATTTTTTCCTAATCCACGTTTTCTTTGTAAGTGTAAATTGTATGGAACTAACATGAGTGGAAATTGTATGGAGTGCTGACTGACTTACGATAATTGATTAATGGTCTTAAAGTTTATGCCATGTCTGAGGTGGCCAGAGTAGGCTTGAAATGTCCCATTGTTCTTTCCACAAAGGTGTAATGTTAAGTTTTTTACTGTGATAAATACTGGCCAATTTAAAAAGTTGAATTCTTATTTTGAATCTTGAAGTAACAGCTATGAGGAAAAGGATAACATGATTACATGCGGATACTCCCCCAGTAAATAAATCAATCATGCAGCCCCAACCCCTTCCCCTTTCTTTGGTAGTCTGAATAAACTACATAGTTAAGCAGTTTTGATTTCAAGAAAATTTTTGCATGTTTTACAATCAAATCCACTAAAGTCCTCAATGAGACAAGACTCCCAATGCGTAAGTCTTGGTGTAGTCTCGTTCTCAGTCTCATTTGAGTTTTTAAATAGTGAATTCAGTTGTGGTACAGTCCTAGTGGAAACTGCATATTGAAAATAAATGTCTTTAGAAACAATTGTAGCAGAGAACTTTGTTGAAATGGGCATGGCCACCATTCTTAAACAAAGTCAAGTTTTAGAAAAATAATGTCTGTCTTGAAGTACCATGCATAGGGGTTAGAACAAAAAAAAATATTGAACATTTAAAAATGGTCAAGCAACCAGTGCTGGACCGTTCGGTATGGACTGACCCATTGACCCATTAGCATTCTGGACAAAAACTCTGGTATTTCTGTGAACTTAAAGTGGATAAACATCATAGTAATGCTTCTCCCACTTATTCAACATTTCTAACAATATTATGTGTACTCATATTAGTGGCAATTTGTGATTGTTTTAGGGCCATTTGTCTAAAATATAGCTGTATGCCAGTGAAAACATTGTTTCATGCACTCAATACTGAAACATGTGATATTTTTACTATGGAAAATATTACCTTTCTGTTTTATAACATTAGGTTTGACATTTATTGATTATGCTGTGTAACAATTTTCATTTTGGTAAAACCTGGGATTCCCTATCAAACAATTACCCAAAGTTGAGTGTCTTTTTCATCACAACAAATTACTCTCTGTGAAGATTTTTCTACTTTATGAGCAGGTAAGAGTGGTAATGCAATTATTTGCTGTTACAACAATACCTAAATCATTACAATCTCCACATAGTTTCCAAGATATGACATGTTATGTGTCACATGGTGCATTCGTTCTTCCTCCAAATTTCTGAAAATCTTCAAATTTTCAAAAATTTGTAACTTTCAACATATTTATTGGACAAGTCTAATATTACCTATTTGTCATATTGGACCAAGTATCTATCAGTAAAAGAAATTTGAAGCAAATCCATGACTATGAAGCAACCTGCTCTGGATGATTTCACGTAGAATTACCCATATTTGTAAATGGAACTTGATTTTTTTATTGTTTATTTCAACTGCAATAAAGTAGACATTGTCCTAAAATCTGATGTCCACTCATCTGAAATAGAAGTTTAGTCATTGAGAAGAAGGGCGAGGGAGTCAAACTGGTCTATCAACCTCCTTGGAAATTGCTATTGTTAATTTCAAATTAGTATTCCTGTACAATAACCAAACAAGAAAAATATGAGTTGGCTTGAAGAATTGAGTGCATAATTCAGGAACCAGGTCAGAACTTAATTCTTATTCAACCACAAATGGCTCACATGAGTTTTCAAAATTCCTAAATGAGATTTTTATGTAAGAGGTCACAGAACACATAAACTTCATTACTAAAATTGTCTCCTAAATTTTAAAGATTTTTCTCAAATTTAATAGAAAAAATAAATATGCTGACCATGGCAGTAATTTATTTTATTAAAAACATAAACTAAATGTTTAGTCAGCATTTTATTTTTTCATAATCATGGAAACAAGGCTTAATGGTGTTCAGATTTAATAGCAACATGGAATAACTATTAATTTAAGTGTGTTAATTTCATGAAGTTTAAAGGGAAAAATGAAGAAAAACAGGTTTTCTGGGTTTTCTCTCATCTGGTGTATTGAGTTGAAGGTGCTCCCCAAAGATATAATAATAAGATACAATAACAAATATTAAACCGTGATGCAACAGCGTGTGAGGGCCAGTGCCTACCTACCGACTGCCGGCCTCACTCCCACCTGCCGAGGTGGGAGATCATTCAACCAGTTACGGGGTGGGGTGCCTTGTGGTCAGCACAACAACCTCCAGTCATTGTTGTAGGTTTCCGTGACCGGGTTACTCTACTTATTCGTAGCTCCCCAATTTCCTCATGATAGTGGGTGGCCACCAGTCCCATATACAGGCTGAAATCTCAGGAGAAAAGTTATGCTTCTGCCAGGAACTCGAACGTGCAAGTGTCCCATAGCCGGAGCCAAAAACATGATGCCTTAGACAATAAAATAGTTTTTTATTTCTTTATCAATATTTATGTGAATGACCTAAATCTCCCTACAAAGATTTTTGGCGATGTCCTTAAATAACGGGTATGAAGAGGGAATAAAGGGAAATTGATATAAATCTGTAAATGTTATTTGTGAAGTTTGTGTTAAATCAACTTTATGCTCAGGTAGGCTAATTGCATCTCAACCTACAATTTAAAATGGCATCCAAAACACAATGCAATGTGCCTTTACTGGACCCCTTGATTAGAAGTCAACAGTATTACCACTACACCAGGGGCGACGCCAGAATTTTTCGACCGGGTGGGCAGAAGCTGCATATTGGAAAATTAGGGTGGGCAGTACAAACGTAAGGCACTAAGCTAAGCGTCAGGTCAACCTTGCAGCAGGTTTTAGCATATGTAGATCCAAACGTGCGCGCAAGAATATAGTTCCACTGAGACGGGTTCTATTCCGACACAACTGCATACTTGCAAGAAAACAGTTATTTAATTTGTAATATACAGACAAAATAATACATTGATTAGCAGGTATGGACTTAATTGGTTGCAATCACTGTGCAGACGAACTTAGAACCGCAGATTCGCCAACTCGAATCTGTATTGCGTTGAAGAGACATTGAAACTTTAGAGCGAGTCGAGCGAGACTGAATGCGTTGCAGAGCGCGTGAAATCGCTGATACCAGTGTTGCACATCCCACTATTTTAACCCTATGTTTATTGTAGAGCGGCGAGAATGGCTGAATCTCCTGTTCAGCGCGCGGTTTTACCCGAATGTTATTTTGGGCTTCATCCGAAAGGAAATGTTCTTCAAAGTCAAGCAAGTTGTTTTAAATGCATAATCCTCCTTGCGGCAACAAGATCAAAGTAAAACAGGGCGTGAGGTGATTTGCCGTCAATGTGCACACGAATTGTATCACGGGTGTTGAATGATTTGCGGTTTGAGTTTAGCAAGAGGAAACGATTGTTTGTTGTTTGACGACAAAAGAATCTCCGCGGTATTAAAATATATCGCAGTGAGAAGAAACATGTTTATTATTTGGACGAGACGTCCTTCAACTCGGTGAGTGGGGGAAGGGGGAATAAACCATGGAAGGATACCACCATGCAAAACCACCGCCAGGGCTGAAGAAACCGACGATGAGGGGAAGGGGGAGGCTTATCACTGGCGGCAATGAAAGCTTTGTTGAAGGCGCATATTTACTTTTCAGCGCAAAGAAAGGGAAGGGTGATTATCAGCAACAAATAGACAGACCAAGATTTGAATCCTGGTTTAGTGAAGTGATTCATAAATTGAAACCAGAGTAATAGCGACAGACAATGCACCTGATTGTATATATCACCAATAACAAATCATGCTTTTTTGGTGGTACAACTTGAAGTGCGTGTGTCTTACAGTAACGGATGTATTGCGAACGAAGCAACCAAGTTTTTCATAAATCTATTTCTTTCTAAACCAAAAACAATAATTTGTCATTAAATTCAAGAGGGGCCTATCGTTGTTTACTTTTATCTTTGTTTATTTTTATTTTTGCGTGCTCGAAATATACACACATGCTCTCATGTTTAGAAGTTGTTTCGCTCTTATATTAATGACACATTTATTAAATAATATATGCGCAGAAAGTACTTTTAAAATGTTATGTTTCAGGAGACAAAGAGAAGCAAAAATACAATCCACTTGACATGCATGCGGGTTTTGATGTGTTGTGCGGTTGGCAATACTGTAGATTTTCTCAGTGTCTCCGATGTAAGCAGCTCGGCGGTTGAGGAAAGACTGGCACGGAAGATTCTGAGCTCAGTTCTCGCGCGGATTGATACATAAAACCTGCTGCAAGGTTAACCTGACGCTTGGCTTAGGTGAGTTTGAGTAACACGTATCCCCCCTCTTACTCGAGATTCCCCCCTTGCCTTGTTTCGAAAGCAATTTGGACACAAGGAATTCATCAATCCTAATCATTGTATCTCTTTTACAGATCATTTGGGCTGTAAGTGTGACCTCTTCAAACACACTCAAATCTCAACCTCCCTCCTGAATAGTACATCCTGGAAACTGTATTGTTGTAGGCAAATGAATCTCTGGCACCTGTAACGCAGTCAAGATAATCCTCTTGATCCATTGCCTCCTTAGTGTTTACGTGTTTGTGTTCGTCCCGTCATGACGTTCATCTAATTACCATTCAACCCCACCGTCACCATTGGTCAAAACTAGCAGAAAACTGACTTGAAATATAACGATGAGTCAAATTAGTCTTGATTACTTTCCACAAATAGAGTATCAACAGTTCATAGCACTTCGAAAGTTAGGGCCTCCCCGATGGCGCAGTGGTAGCATCGTTGCCTTGTAATCAAGGGGTCCCGGTGGCTCGGATTCTACTTTAAACTGTAGGTTCAGTCCCGATTAGCCTTTCTGTGCATAAAGTGGACTTAAAACAACAAATCAATCAATCAACTTCGAAAGTTGAGATAGAAATTTGAACACCACAATACTTCATTTTTTGACGAACAACAACGTGGTTTTGGGCCTCCCCCGATGGCGCAGTGGTAGCTTCGCCGCCTTGTAATCAAGAGGTCCTGGGTTCGACTCCCGGTGGAGGCACATAGTGGTTCGGATCCCTTTAAACTGTAGGTCCAGTCCAGATTAGCCTTACTGTGCATAAAGTGGACTTAAAACAGCAATTCAATCAATCAAACGACGTGGTTTTATCTAAGTCTCAAATATTTTTGTCCGTACGTGAAAGAAATAGTTTAAACCTCAAGTAATCCATGGATATCTGGTAGGAGGGGGTCCAAGGGAGGCACGCCCCCCTGGAAAATGGGTCTTACCATAAACTTATACATTACACACATATGTACATATTTCATTTCATTCACAGTAATTTATGTTAATTATTGAAAGGGTGCTGCAGGAACATGATACGCGTAGCTTCCATTTTAATAAACAAAATTTAGGGGGCAGCACTATTATCGGGGGGAATATGTCTCGTTTCCCTCCCCTGGAAAAGTTTTCATGCTTGTCCCTCCCTGGAAAATGCTGCGGACGTCCATGTGCAAATCATAATAATAGTAAAATCCACCTCTTAAATATCACTTCTGCCACCTCTGTCTATAATCTGTGAAAAGATCATTAAGGACAGATTATTCAGATTTACATCTCCGGATATCAGTACTGTCCAACACAGTTTTCTTCCTAGTAGCTCTTGCTTGATGAATCTTTCAGTTCTCCTTTCAAATGCCAGCAGGGCTATTTCCAAATATTCCCAGCTAGATGTGATATGCTTGGATATTTCAAAAGCCTTTGACAAAATAAACCATGCTCTTCTTATTCACAAATTACGAACTAGATTTAACATACATAGCAAATTTCTCTCCTTAATCCAGGATTATCTACACTCACGTACACAGCGTGACACTCTTTCAGGCGTCTCTTATGATTTTCTTCCTGTCTTGTCTGGGGTGCCACAAGGGAGCGTCTTGGGCCCTCTCTTGTTCATCCTATAGATGGACGATCTCCCTCAAAGACTTTCCTTACTTCCTGTCAATATACTCATGTTTGCTGACGACTGTAAACTTTTCAAAGAAATCTCAAGCACGCAAGATGCTGTGATTCTCCAGAATGCTCTTTCCGAACTTGTCACATGGTGTAAGCAGTGGAATCTGCAACTTAACCCGCAGAAATGTTCCTCCCTCACAGTCTCTTTAAAAAAGAACAAAATACATTCTCATTATGTTCTTGAAAACAATTATATTACTACAGTTGCGACTCAAAAAGATCTAGGTGTTATCATAGATGAAAAACTGAACTTTAAGGAACACATCACAGCTACTACTAAAAGTGCAATGCGTCTCTTAGGCCTCCTCTACAGATTCACTGAAATTGATACTCCAACTTCTCTTAGCCTATTTTTCAAATCATTCATTTCACCGATTCTCGAATACTGCTCTCCAGTCTGGGCCATGGCTTCGAATACAAATCTTTCTAGCATGGATTCCATCCTCAGCTTCTTTACCGCCATTGCTTGTCATAGAATTCCTTCTCTGCGGCATCTTCAGAAACCTGACATCCTGACTACTTTGAACATCCAGTTACTGCAGACCCGACGCCATATGGCCGATGTGAAATTTTTCTATAAAATCATCAATGTAAAATTAAGATCTGAATTTCTGCTTACAGAATTCAACTTCAGAGTTCCCTCTCGATCGACCCGAAACACTGAATTGTTCCACAACTCTACCGCTAGGCTTTCCCTTATACAGCGCGCTCTATTCTACAGGCTTCCCCAGTTATACAATAAACTAACCACACAGATAGACATTTTTTTCCCTGAAAGTATTTTCCGATCTTCCCTAAAAATGAATATATAAATCTTTGTTTGTTTCCTTGTTTATGCCTTATGTTTATATTTAACCTTTCTTGCTTTTACCTTAAACCATCTTGACTTGTTCTTGTTTATTTGTTAGGGTTTTCAGTGTAAAATGGCCTTAAAAGTGCTGTATCTGAAACTTGGAATAAATAAACAATTAGTTGACGGAGTTCTTTCTGTACATCGTCTCTCCGATCGCATAACGCTCTCATCTTATAATTAAGGTCCTGGGTTCAATCTCCAGTGTAAGACAACGCACACTCGTTAGGATTACAGTTTAAAATGAAGATTTAGTGACAATTAGCCTATTTAAGCATGTGGACTTAAAAAACAAAACAAATAAAATCACTCCTGAATTATTGTCCTGATTATTTATTTTTTTATTATAGGTCTCTGACACCCTCGAGTCAAGGTTTCTTTCCACCCCTTTCTTCATCTTCTTTGAAATTCATGCAAGTTAATCATAAGAACTGCATAACTGATGGTGAAAATTTATATGTTGGAAGATAACTTGTAAATAGTGCTAGCCACTAATTACATCAGTTCAGTAATACTATAGATTTTTTCCAAACCTACAAAACTGTTACATTAAAATCTGGCCACCTCGGTATGGTAGTAACTGTGATTACTCGTTATTAATTATTAGAACAAATTAGAAATTGTAATTTTAGAAACATTTCATTATTTGAAGATTACAGTTATGTAAAAAAACACTGTGATAGAATAAAGAAAGTGACACATCAAATTACCCACGGAGTGGTTATCGCAGTGCGTTATGATGCAAGGGGTGCTGGGTTCAAATCCCGGTCTGAGCATGGGTGTTTTTGTGAGTATCCCTTCATCATCATCATTCATACTCATCATTGCGATTAACGCAAATATGTTTTTTTTGTTTTGTTTATTACTTTGATCAGGTCTAGATTTAACTCACTCCCATCTATGCTCAGTTTCATTTAGTCTATAACCTTTAGCCATAGACTTAGTCTATGCTATAGCCCAAGTCATGTCAGATGGTTAGTTATACTTTTTATACTTCCACATTCCTAATATCTTTTTTTCTTCTTCAATATATGACTGATTTCAGAGCATTTTTTCCCCATTGAAAGCTGGGAGTTGCAACCCTCCAAATCCTGATGAACTCTTGATCATATACACGTACCTCATAATTGTGAGTATCCCATAAAACTTACTAAGCCTGTTGATTACTTCTAATCATAGCAGTGTTCATTAGATTGCATTTTAAGAAAGAGTTCTGAGAGTTCCTTTCCAATGACAAAATTAAGGAAGTAGAAAGAAAAGCTTAAATTATTTTCATTCAGCAAGATATTTGCTCTAATCTTCGTAAACTTACTTATTAGAGAAAAGTTTCGCCAAATGACAGCAATGCTTGTTATGGGATGAATTGAAACTTGTGAACTTTCTAGTATCTACAATATTCACAAGTAAAATATACATGGAATGAGGACCAGCCTATACTTACAGAACCATCTACATTTCCCTAATTGTATTGAATTTGATTGGGTGGGCAATCGGGTGGGCACAGGCACCCACCCGTGCCCACCCCTGTCACCGTCCCTGCACTACACCATGAGGGGAGGGGGTGAATATGTATTATTATTTCATACTATGTTTCTGACATCCAAATTCAACCTGCTTCAGGTAAATGTCTTGATAGAAAAATTAGATCAGTAGTTGTTTGTCAAATAAGTGGTTTTTTTTCATTCATTTTTAGGAAACTGTGGCTTCAGAAGGAAGGCAGTCCCGATTCCCATATAGATAAAGCTGAATTCAGAAATGAAAAAAGAATTGATAAATACACTTACGTAGACTTCAGCATTCGGCGTTAATATTAAGTGAAGAAAATTATTTATTAACTTTTGTGTTGCTGAAGGCTGTTTCTGTACACTAAGACTATCATCTCAAGTTACGTTGAGACAGACTTTGATGTAAGAACATTTTAATATACTGAAAAAAGAAACCCATCCACAAAACTAGATTTTATGATGTTCTATTAATTCAGATGGCCACTGTCATCATCCTGTCTGGAACTTGTACTGTTTCTTGATAAGTTTCGAGGCAAGAGCAATGACAATACACCATTGGGTTTTTGGTATCCAAATATAATCTGCTGCAGGTAAACTAATGTCTTGACTTAGTAATTAGGTCAAAAGTAGTCTAGGGCATCAGCAATTGGGCAACATATATTGATGTCTTAAGTTTATCAAGTTACTTGTTTTTTTGCTGACCTGCAGAAGTTGATAGAATTTCCTATATGCAGTATATTCTAAGGTATGATATATTCTGTTCTCATTGTCAAACTCACCAAACAGCAGTTCCTGAGAGCATGGTAGCAGTGGCCACTGACATTTATAGAACATCAGTTTCATGGAAATTTGAGGGCTGTGCTCAGTATATTAATATACTACCATGTGTTTCATTGTCCAAAACATGAAATACATTTCGTTAAAATTATTCCAGTGACAGTTCTATAATGGGAAAGACTTCCTTCCACAAGTTATATTGTGATTGTTTGTTCTCATATATTGTATTTATTTCAAATTTAATTTATTAGTGCATATTTCCATATGATTGGGATAGTTCTTGTTATTTGTCAACAAACATTTTCTCTGTGTAAGAGACCTGTAATATTTACAAATGAATTTCATTTCATATTGTGAAAATTTGATTAAGAAGTTGTGGTTTGCAAGCAGTGAGTTTATTATTATTAAATTTTAAGAATATGAAACATTAATAGGTTATTGGGGATAATAGAATGCCCCAGTTCTTTTGCCATGAAAAGTTTTGGTTAACTATTGATTTTTTGTAGATTGTAGCCTAATTTTCTCTGTCCCTAATAAAATATAACTGTTTAAACATTTCCGAACATTTTTCATGTTATGTACTTAGATTGATATCCATTTTTTTTTTTTTTTTTTTTTTTGGTATTCTTTGGAAGTGCACATGCATGAATTGACAGTGGAAGAAATCTAAAAAAACACATCACAAATGTAAATTATATAGGCATAGAAGAAATTATGAATACATCTATTTTTTTTTAATGTAAAAATGAAATTGTAAATTTCATAAGAGAGCTGCAACATTGAATGTAATATCACAGCTTTTGAAGATTTTTTTTTGTAAGGCAATTAGTAATAAGTTGCTGAAAATCATTTTTTCTTTGTAGGAGAAATTGGCTCCAACACGTAGGTAGCCCCTCATCTCATATAGATAAGGCAGAATTCAGAAATGAGAAGGCAATTGATAAGTTAAGTTCTTCAGACTTCCACATTAATTATTGAACCTCTAAGTGGATAAAGAGAAGAGTTGATTAATTAATTATCCTCAGGACTGTTCATATACACCCAGATAATAGTTTATACCTTAATTCCCGTGACTTTTGCACAAAATATTTCTAGGCATAATCACACTTATCCATTATTTATTACATATAAATCGATAAAAATTCATGGAATTGTGCTAATTTTGGAAACTGAACTAGTTTTCCTAGAGCTAAGTCAATGTCACTTGAAACTGTCATTGATGCACATGTCGATATCCTTACTAATTCTGATGTTTGAACATTGTAATAATTTGACATTGTTCAGAAATTTATAAATTTTAATATGTAAGTATTCCATTGGAACAGTATCAATATGCCTAAGTTTTGTTTTTTAATGTTGGTATTTACATATGAAATAATCAGAATAATAAAACAGCTTCTGCATATTCAGAAAATCAATTTTACACACACGATTCTAATTCAAAATTAATGAGAATTATGCCTTTTGTATAATTTCACGAAAGTGTAATGTGTCATTTTGCAGACTCCTTTCAAAATACCCAAACTTCAGAAAAGCATCAATCTGCATCAGTAATTAAATTCCAACCTACACTTTCCACCAGTGGGATCAGCATTTGCTCAGCCCAAATTATTACTCTTACATAATTTTTGAAACCAGTGAATAAATTTTTTGTAGGCAATAGGAAAGAATGCTTGTTGCATTATCTTTCTTTCTAAACATCTCCTTTATTTTTCCATGTGTTGTTGCTATATGTAAATAATATTTTTTTTGTCAAATTGTTATAGAACACACTAACCGTGTAGTTCAGCAGTTTTCACTAATGATAACTTCTTATACAGTATTTACAATGAGTATAAACAATTAGGAAAGCTGGAATTTTGCAATTAAACAGTGGCCATTTGGAAATGCTGTGTCAGTATTAAAATTGTGATAGAGACAAGTAATAAAATAAGACTGACAGTAAAAAATATTTCAAACATGCTTTGTCCTGGTTATTATTTTGTTCTATATTTATTGAAAACAGTTTGTGTGTGCATGTTAGTGAGCCTGTTAAGTTTTTTTTGTTTGTAAGAGTTTTGTGTATCCAATGTGTAAGTATTCATTTAAAACAATGCCTTTCCCTTGCATTATCATTTTGATGTTTTGACATCTAAAGGCTTAAGTTTTTTGTTTGTTTGTTTTTGTTTTGTTAATAAAGTTTTACTTTGAAATTTACTTTTTTTTTGTGCAACCCCTTTGGCAATATATATATAGAACGTCCACATGTGCATTGTGGCATGTTGCAATAACACAATGAACTTTCACACATGGACATCCAGAGGGAGAGGGGCAGGGCTGTAGTCAAGGGTAGACAGCATATACCTCTGGTTAACATTACTCATTAGAGTATACCTTCTGCTACAATGTGTATACCTTCTACTTTTGTTTCATTATTGTCAAATACAGTACTTCTGATTTTTCATGATCAGGAACATATCGAGAAGGCCCACTACTTGATCATTGTAAGCCTCAGAAATATGTGAAGATATGGCTGCAAAACCACCTTGCTGTAATGTTGCTAATTCAAGAATTTGTGCAAAACGTTTTTGTGACAAATATGGTGGTGTATCAACGAGTGAAGGAGCCTTCCCAATAGCATAGTGCTAATGTCTTTACCTTGTAATAAAGGGGTTCCGGGCTTGATACTCTGTGGAAACAGATAGTGCTTCAGACTCCACTTTAATCTGTAGGTCTAGTCCCAATTAGCCTATCCGTATATAAGTTGGACTTAAACTACAGAAACTCAATTAGACAGGTAGAAACAACTGCAGAAGAGTAAATTGCTCAAAGTAAGTAGTGGTGTCTTCTAAGTGTTTATTTTTTAGCGTTATTGACAGTATAGTGATTAACAATATACAAATGGACAATTTTCAAAAGCAATATCAAGAAAATGAAATACTATAACATGTTGTACTGCATCTCTTAAGTTCAAATGCAATTAAAATATGCATTTCATATTTTAGAAATGACTGTTAGTAGGTAATAGCTGGTTTAAGAAGAAATATGACAGCCATAAAATTAAAAGATACAGTTGGAATAATGATCAAGCTACTAGTAGGATATATGAGGAGATGGCAAATAAAAGATAGAGGGAGAAACAAGAGAGAAGGATAAGAGTGTGGAAATTGAAGGATAATTGATAATAGAGAACTGTCAAGAAATATTGCGAACTAAAGTGCCAGGAGATTAACACAAAGGAGTAGAAACAGAATGGATAAGATTTAAAACAGAATTAGTAGAGGCAGCCGAAAAGGTATGTGGATGGACAAGCAAGAAAAGAAGGAACACCATGGTGGAATGAAAGAGCTAAGCCAAGCGTCAAGTCAACTTTGCAGCAGGTTTTCGCATATGTAGATCCAAACGTGCATGCAGAATATAGTTCCACTGAGACGGGTTCTATTCTGACACAACTGCATACTTGCAAGAAAACAGTTACTTAATTTGTAAAATACAGACAAAATAATACATCCATTAGCAGGTATGTACTTGATTGGTTGCAATCACTGTGCAGATGAACTAGGATCCGCAGATTCGCCAACTGGGGTTTGTATTGCGCTGAAAAATCGCTGAAGATCAAGAGCGAGACTGAATACGTTGCAGAGCATGTGGAATCAGTGTTGCACATCCCACTATTTTATCCCTATGTTTATTGTGATGTGATTGATTAATAATGGTGCTATACAGCGGCGAGAATGGCTGAATCGAGGTCTCCTGTTTAGTGTGCGGTTTTACCCGAGTGTTATTTTGGGCTTCATGCGAAGGGAAAAGCTCTTCAAATCAAGCAAGTTGTTTTAAATACACAATCCTCCTTACGACAACATGTTCAAAGTAAAATAGGGCGTGAGGTGATTTGCCGTCAATATGCGCACGAACTGTATCATGGGTGTTGAATGATTTGCGGTTAAGTTTAGGAAGAGGAAACAATTGTTTGTTGTTTGACGACAAATGAATCTCCGCGATATTAAAAGATATCGCCGTGATAAGAAACATGTTTAATATTTGGACGAGACGTGCTTTAACTCTGTGGGGGGAGGGGGCGGGTGCGTACATTAAATCAAACATTGAAGGACACCACCGTGCAAAACCACGGCTGAAGAAACTGATGAGAAAAGAAGAGGGGAATGGGGAGGCTTATTGTTTCATCCACTGGCGGCAATTAAGTCTTTGTTGAAGGTGCATATTTACTGTTCCGTGCAAAAAAAGGGAAGGGTGATTATCAGCAAGAAATGGACAGACCAAGATTTGAATCCTAGTTTAGTGAAATGATTCATAAATTGAAACCAGAGTAATAGCAGCGACAATGCACCTGATTGTCACCAATAACAAATCATGCTTTTTTTTGCTGGTATGACTTGAAGTGAGTGTGTCTTACAGTAACGGATGTATTTCGAACGAAGCAACTAAGTTTTTCATAAATGTATTTCTAAACCAAAAACAATAATTTGTCATTAAATTGAAGAGGAGCCTATCGTTGTTTACTTTTATCTGTGTTTATTTTTCTTTTTGTGTGCTTGAAATATACACACATGCTCTCATGTTCGGAAGATATTTTGCATTTATATTAAGTAATGACACATTTATTAAATAATCTATGCACAGAAAGTACTTCTAAAATTTTATGTTTCAGGAGACAAAAAGAAGCAAAAATACATTCCACTTGACATGCATGCGGGTTTTGATGTGTTGGTGGTTGGCAATACTGTGGATTTTCTCAGTGTCTGCGATGTAAGCAGCTCGGCGGTTGAGGCAAGACTGGCACGGAAGATTCTGAGCTTAGTTCTCGCGTGAATTGATAATAAAACCTGCTGCAAACTTAGCTTGACGCTTGGCTTAGAGAGGCAGTGAAAAACAAAAATGATGCATTTAGAAAATGCACAAAAATAGTACGTGGAAAAGAAGAAAGAGGCAAGAACAGTAGTAAGAAGAGAAGAAAGTGGATGGAAGAATGGGCCAAAGTTCTAGAAGAAGATGTAGATGGGAACAAGAAAGTATTGTATCGATTAGTGAGAGAGAGTACACAGCTGTAAGCTAAGAGATGAAAGGGGGAATGTAGAATAGGATGAAGAAATAAAGAGAATGTGGAGAAATCATTTCAAGAAATTGTTTAACATGAAAAAGTGAAGGAAGAAATGAACGTCACATGGAAAGAAGTGGAGGAAGCACTGAAGAGAATGAGAGGGGTAGAGCACCTGGAGTAGATGAAGTGCCAGTGGAAATGATAGTAGGAGCAGGAGTAATTGGTGTGCAGTGGCTGTACAGAGTGTTAGAAGTAGTGTGGCAAGAGAGAGAAATGCTAAGAGATTGGACAATGGGACTAATAGTTCCCATATTCAAGAAGAGGCACAGACAGGACTAACTAATGTGCCACTCAGCAAAGGTATATGAGAAAATAGAGAAAAGAATAAGGGAAGTAACAGAGCTGAACACGAGAGAGGAACAGTGTGGATTTAGAAGACTCAGATCAACAGTAGATCTCATATTCACCATAAGGCAATTACAGGAAATGCACTTTGAGTATGGAAATTATTTGATTATGGCGTTCCTAGATATGGAAAAGGCATATGATAGCATCGACAGAACAAAGGTTTGGAAGGCTCTAAGAGAGAAAGGAGAAGAGGAAGATAGTGTGTAGAGTGCAGGGCGCACACAAGGCCAACCAGATGTTCAGTGTGAAGAACAGAGTGGTTCAGTATAAATAATGGGCTAAAACAGGGAAGTGCTCTTTCCCCACTGCTCTTTATAATTACAATAGATGCAATTAATGAAGAGGTGGGGAAGAAGATAGGAGAGGAAGAGATGAAGGCCCTGTTGTTCGCTGATAACTTAGTAATATGGGGAAGAGGTAGTACAGAGACAGCTTAATAGTTGAAATGAGGAAATCAGAAGAGCAGGAATATAATTCAATGCAGAAAAGAGCGAGGTGCTAATAACAATAAGAAACAAAGCTAGAAATAAACCAAGAATGAAGATGGATACAGAAGAGTTGAGGGTAGTGGAGAGCTTCAAATATCTAAGCAGCATAATAGAAAGAAGTGGAAGAATAGATCAGGAGGTAAAGAGAAGAGGACAAATAGGTGGTGGACTATATCAAAGCGTTGGAAGATTAATATGGAACATGGATGTACCTATGAAATGCAAGATGGTAATACATGGTAAATGACATTTTGGTCATTTTTCAGTTACAAAATGTGCCATCCAATTTTCGAGTGAAATTGCCATGTCATACAATTTGCATTGGACTCAGCAAGGGGTCCCGGGTTCGATACCCGGTGGAGGCACAAGTGGTTCGGATCCCACTTTAAAACTGTAGGTCCAGTCCCGATTAGCCTTAATGTGCATAAAGTGGACTTAAAACAGCAAATCAAAGCATTGGACTCAGTGAAGCCTTGAGAAATTGGTAAACACAATACGAAAACAATTTATCTACAATATAGCTTCTAATAACAGGTTGTTTTTTATCTTAATGAACTCTAAAATGACCAAAATATCACTTACCATGTTTTCACCTGAGCCCTTCATATAACACATACTTGGTGCCAATAATTAGGTACGTATCAGAGACTTGGACAATGACTGATAGAGACAAAAGATGCAGGCAGTGAAGATGATTTTTTTAAGGAGTATATTGGGGGAAGACTGGAAGGGATAGAATAAGGGATGAGGAGATCTAACAGATAGTAGGGGTGGTGAATCTTCAGGACAGGATAGATCAGGCGCAGATGAGATGGTTCATTCAGATGAAGAGGATAGATGCAGAAAGACTACCAGCAAGAGCTTACAATGCACGATTGATTGGTTGAATTGTTTCATTTCACTTCGCTTCTTGTGCCATTTTTGGCTAATTTGCGAAGATGAGGATGAGTGATGATATGATGAAATCGATGAATGGACACTCACAAACATCCATGCCCCGGGACCCCTGGCGTCGTAGCGCGATGTGCTAACCACTCTGCCACGGGAGCCGGCTTACAATGCATAAGGAGTGGGAAAAAGGCATGGGGAGACCAAGATGTCGGTGGAAAGAGCAGATAGTGGAGAGTGTTAGGAAAAGAGGACAAGATTGGAAGACCGTGGAAAAAGAGGAGTGGTGGAGGACCAGGAAAAAATGGAGAGGCTTAACTTCTATGCCCACCTAGCCAGAGGCAGGAAACGGCGAAGGATGATGATGATTTTAACCTTTACTCGGCCAATGGGTCACTGGTGACCCATCGTGCTGATTAAAAAGTTCATGTGCTTTTAGCACATTCATACTTGTATGTGAGGTTGTAAACGCTGACAGATGTTCAGATAAGACTTTTGAAATGTCCTGTCGAAGAAAACCCACTTACCCATGACCCCCTCCCCTTCCTTTCCCGTCGCGTTTTGGATGCGAGGTTTGATAGCTGGGAAGTGAATGCAATGCAATATATGAGATTTACGAGCTTGGTTTCTGCCTCCCAACTTGGGAAACCCGAGCTATCTTTTGTCAACATGTTGGGTTGTGTGTTCCAATGCTGAAGTTGGTGACGAGAGTCTAAAAATAGAACAAGGGAAGTCAAAATGCACTGTCACGCCTGACTGGAACAAAAGGAAATATGTTGGTCACAGCATGCTGCGAAGAAAATGTGGCACCTATGGTGTCTTTGTTGATGAAATTCTGCCGTGTAACCAATAGCGTACCCAATAGAGTCCTTGTGAGTCGCACACAGTAACAGGTCACAAGCAATTCTTGAGTGCTAGCTGAAACTTGTGCGTCTGTGTGCTCTATTGTTGGTGCTTGCTTGTGCGTTGGCTGATTGTGGTAAGTCCTTGCATCTTCTGTTCTGCAAATCCACTTTTTTCTGTTTATTCAGGTCTTCGATCAAACATGTCCGGGAAAAAGTGAAAGGGAGATATGTGATTTCCTAGACAACACAGGTGACGAAGATGAGACTGTAGGATCAGACGGTGACGAAGATACTGTAGGAGCTGATGATGTTGATTGGGAAAGTGTATCCGATTCTTCTTCGGATGAAGATGATGCTCCTGTTCCATAACATCATCAGCATCGACTTCAACTTCGTCAACCTGGGGCCCGCGACCCGCTCATCTTCCAAGTCCAACTGCTTTCCCTTTCACTGGCCGACCCGGACCCAAAACTTCTGATCTTTCTGAAAACTCTTCCCCTTTTGATTCTTTCCGACTATTCTGGACGGATGCTCTTTTCGACATTCTGCTGGTAGAATGTAACAGATACTACCAGCAGTTTGTGGACAGGAGTCATCCGTCCAGGGTAGAGCCCCCCCCCCCCAACACCCTTGGCGAACTTTTCCTTTTCTTTGCCCTGTGGCTGTACTTCGGACACAATATACATGACTACATAGAATCTTACTGGCAGAAAAACCTTTTCCATGCCCCCTGGGTCGGCTATCTCCTTTCCCGTAACCGTTTCCGGCACATTCTTCGCTTCCTTCACTTTTCCGACAATTCATCTCCTCCTCTTGCGACAGAGAACAGGGGCCGACTGTGGAAACAGGCAGATTTTAGAACATTTCAGACAACGTTACCTTGACTTGTACCATCCCACTGAACACGTATTACAAGAGTAAAGTGCTGTTCAAACAATATATTCCAAAGAAGCACAGGCGATTTGGCATCAAGCTATTCTTGCTCTGTGACTCTTTGGGATACAGTTTGATATTCTCGTTTATCTTGGAAAGGACAGAGCAAGACAGACTGGAACTGTGACATCCACCCATGCCCTGGCCATCGAACTAAGTAGGAGAGTTCAAGGAATAGGCCATAAATTGTTTGTGGACAATTTCTTCACCTCCCCGATCTTTTTGATGATCTCGCAACAAAGCGCGTGCAATGTTGTGGGACTGTCAATAAGAATCGGCGTTCCATGCCCATTGACTTCAAGACAATCAAGACAAAACGTGATGACCTGGACGTACGTACGAAGGGAGACTTGACAGCTGTTCGGTGGCGCGACAAACGTGACGTCCTTGTGCTGACGAATTACCACAGACCCCCCAGCACAAGGGAACTTTCTTGACGCCCATGGTAACCCATTGAAACCCGAAATTATACTGGACTATAATAGACATGGGTTACGTGGACAAAGCTGACAGGATGACATGTACCTATCTGACTAGCAGACGGACAATCAAGTGGACTTTTTCTGCCTTGTAAACCAGTCCATCCTGAATTCTCACAACCTGCTGAAACACTTCTCCCGAAATCACTCACATCGTGATTTTCGGATAAGTTTGATCGAGGAGCTGGCTAAACGGGGGAAGGCGGAGCAGGCTGGTCCTTCTAGGCTTTTGCCTGGTGCCGATGCCAATCTCCCACCACCTCTCGAAAAGGTCAGAAGAGAAGCATCGGCTAACTGGCATTGGCCTATATTGACTACGACACGCAGAAGGTGCAAGGTTTCTTACCAGCAAAAAAAAGATAAGAAAACATTCCATGAGTGCAAGGCATGCAAAGTTGCACTGTCTGTGTACCCATGGTTTGAGGCTTTCCATGTGGGCAACTAGGTGGTGAGTACATATTGGGTGGCTCATAAAGTCACTTAACACCCCCGGTACAAGGCTACTGAAGCGCGCGACATGGAAATGGTGATAACCAATCGTTATCAGCAGTGACGTGCGGTGACGTCGACACTTGGGGTAGCAGTCAGTGGCGTGCTCAAGGGGGGGGGGGGTTGGTGTGAGTCACACCCCTCCTCCCTTTAGGGCCAGTATTCCTTCAAAAAAGAAGAATGTCAATAACAGGAAAAGATTGCAAAATTATGAATGAGTACTAGAAAACTAGTACACGTCCCCACCCACATTCGAAAATAAAAAAAAACTATTTGATTTGACTCTAAGCCAGAGATCCTGGGTTCGAATCTCGGATTGGCCATTTGTGTTCTTTGTGTGTTTTCCTTCATCTATTTTGTTGTACCAAAGGTGGCGGAAAAGCGAAGTAAAATAAACCAATTTGAGCAATCAATCAATGATTTGATTTCATTTTTGTTACTTAGCGTCGTTTTTTTGTCACATTTGGTAAATTGTGAAGATGATACGATGAAACTGATGAAGGGAACGAGCACAGGGAACGCCCATGCCCGAGTCGGGGTTCGAACCCGGAACGCCTGGTGTCGTAGCGCGCTGTGATAACCACTCCCCCGCGCTTGTTTGATTTGGTGACAGGAAACAAAACACAACACACTTTTTTGTAGTTTCTTCAATGATATTCATTTGACTTTTTGAGTTCTGAGATACATTTTTCATTCCAAATTATTTCATTATTCACTGCAACACAGGACAAGAATGCGCACTCATCACGGATTCGAATCCTGGCCTGGATTGTTCATATGAGGTCCCTTCACCAATTTCTTCATGTCATCACTCAATCCTCATTTTCGCGATAATCAAATGTGGCAGAAAAGCGAAGTAAAATAAACCAAACCAACAACAATATGAACCCGCGTTCTCTTGCCCAAATAAATACATCCGTATTTATGACTGTTACAGGCCAATATATTAGTATATTTAAATAAAACACTACTAAAACGAGAGTCAGAGAGAGCCTGGGCACATATTTGTAATTTAATCATTATATATTCCATATTTGAAAAAGAAAAAAAAGAAAGAAAGCATAACATTATTGTCTGCACATAACACGTTCCCATTTTATAAATAATAAAACTACATCCCATATTATACATACACACATATTGTATAACGTGTAAAAGGTTGTGTAAATACAGAGAACATAAGTACTGCAGAAAATTTTACCCGGTGTTCTTTAGAGGATTTACAAAAAAAAAATTATGAGAAACCAACCCCCTATCTGTCCTATAGGAGATAGACTGGGGGACCTGAAAGCCCGGGCTTTCAACCATTGCAGCGGGGTGTGTGGGGGCAAGGGAAGTAGAGGTAGAAATCTTCCTTTTCCTTGGGCCGGCCGTTTCTACCTGGAAACTGGCCTGGCTGAAGAAGAGCGAGCTAGGGTATCCAGCCAGCTTTGCCCGCGGAGAACATCGATGGACGAGAAGTGCGTGGAAAAGAAGGTGTTGCATATGAGCTGTGGTGGCTTTAACAAGACAATAAATATTGTGATTTGAATATAATTCGAGATGTGAGATTGATTGATCTATCTCTGCTAGACTAGCTACTCCTCAGTGCACGTCACTGGTTATCAGGCCAAGGGGGAACCACATTGACGACACCCGCGCGGTCGGCGTCCATCTTGATGTCCGCCATCTTGAATTCAACTTCAGAATTTTAAATGGGAAGGGGGTGATATGATATATCAAATCAGGCAAGAATTTCTTGAGAAATGCAATGGTGAAGGTTTTTTCGACGTATCTTTAACCAGTAAAAAGGTATGACTGAATTCTTGTACCAATTTGCTCCTTTTCGACGTGTTAGAAAAATGCCTTAAAATTTGTTTAGCGCATCGGTAATGCATCGAGATCAAAGTGATGTCTAGGGAGAGAAGTTCGCATGCCATTGCACACGATTTTAATCGGATACATCCACGAAGAGCTGCGCATTATGAATGGTTGTCGCGAACAATTTACAGTGTGACGCTTCCATTGAATTAAAAGTCCTTCACAGTGACAAGGCTAATGGTTATGCTCATAAGGAAGTTCATAAACAGAATATGCGACCCTTGTCATCTGATAACTAACTTTGGACAGAAACTGCTTCACAACATTCCCATAGTGTTCTGTTGTACCTCCCTATTAAAAAACTGTAAAAAGTACCTTCTTCCATAAGCAAGGATGAAAAAACCTGTTTATTTAACAAATCCAAGTAGCCCTAAGCATTTAAGGTTCCGTTGATGAAAAATTGACTAACCAATTGTGTTCCACACAGCACGCCATACCATTAACTTACCAGCACTAACCATTCAGCTTTGATCTGTCGAAAATGGGTTATCAGATAAAAAGCATAGAATATTCTGTTTAAGAACTTCCTTATGAACATAAACATTAACCTTGTCACTGTGAAGGACTTTTCATTTAATGGAAGCGTCACACTATAATTGTTCGCGACAACCATTCTTAATGCGCTGCTCTTCGTGGATGTATCCGATTAAAATCGTGTGCAATGGCATGCGAACTTCTCTCCCTAGACGTCACTTTGATCTCGATGCGTTACCGATGTGCTAAACAAATTTTAAGGCATTTTTTCTAACACTTCGAAAAGGAGCAAATTGGTACAAGAATTCAGTCATAACTTTTTACTGGTTAAAGATACATCAAATAAACCTTCAACATTGCATTTCTCGTGAAATTCTAGCCTGATTTGATATATCATATAACCCCCTTCCCATTTAAAATTCTGAAGTTGAATTCAAGATGGCGGACATCAAGATGGTCGCCGACCGTGCGGGTGACGTCAATGTGGTTCCCCCTTGGCCTGGCAACGATTGGTCATCACCATTTCCATTACAGCGCCTTGAATAACGTAGTGTGGAAAACGCGCACGGTTCTGCGCTCTCTGGCTGGTTCCACTCGAAAATGATCCGCTAGAGGCGCTGGTGTTGAACCCGGTGCTTGGTATTCGACTGCTTATAATGGAAGTAAATGGAGTTTTCGATGCAACGTCTGATTCTTTTACATGAAGCATTTCTATGAATGTGATAATTGCTATGATATTTGGTACAGTGGTCGCGAAGATATTAACGAACATTCTAGACAGTCGACCACGTCCTGTTATTGTCATACTTTCGTTAATAATACGGGAGAAAAAATACGCGTGGAATGCTCTTGGCAACTAAATTTTTGTGTATGAATTAGGTTCATTATTATCATCATCATCATCATTTCTTTTAAAGATATACACACTGAAGCATTTTTATTTTTGATATTTACTGACTCTTTTATTCCGCTTTAAACTAATCGCGGCGATGATGATAATGATGATTGCATGAAACGACAAGGGCAACCCCACAAAACTTTCTTAGTGCCATCGACATGAGTGTAAGGAAACTTTCAAACCAATGGGACAAGCGACACGGGATGTTCACAATGACACACTAGTGACACACACTTCCAGACTGTAAAATAGCATTCATTGCACATGAGGGTCCAAACAGCAAACGACACGTTCATATGGCGTATTCGCGTGCTACTTGTTACTTCGGTCGGAAAGCTCCTTAAAGGAAGGGTGCTCAGACCAAAGCGACGCGCTACAGGGAGAGTTCCCAACTAAGTGACAAGCGACATGGTGCCTTCAGTCTATTAGCAAGCGTTGCTTGCGAACAACAGATAGGCGACACGATAAACCGCACATTACAACAACAGATCTAGGCGACACGATAAGCTACACGTGTCGCTTTGTCGCTTCTGCGACGCTCAAACTGGGCCATTTCCTCAATAGCTTGCAACATGTTGCCGTGGTTTGGTGTTCGCGCATACGCGATGCAATGAGTGTCTTGCTTTAGTGAGATTGCGAACCAAAGCGACATGCGGCACGCGATACTTATCGCTTGAGGATTTCACCAACCGAACGCTGGCCTGTGCTTCCCGTCATGCCGCTACGATGTGAAATGTTGCTCTTGATTGGCTCCTTTCCAAGCAACATGTGTCGCTTCGGTATGAAAGTTGCCTTGAACCGAATGACCCGTGTCGCTTTGGTGTGAAATCCTCGTATCGTTTGTCGCGTGTCGCTTTGGTCTAAAATCTCCTTGAGGAAACGGTGCAGTCAGAGCTTGTGTCCCTACGGTTCGAAAGGCTGCATTGATTTCCGACTGCTCGCTTTCAAGTGACATTTGTGGTTTGTCGCCTCGGTATGAAATATCTCTCAGGATACTATTTATATTCTAATAACATAGAAAAATAAAACTCTAGTACACAATCCAACACCTGACATCCGGAATCACATTGCGATGTTTCTTCTTGTGTTACGCATGCTATTTATTTATTAATTTTATTTTACTTTTCTTTCCAAATTAATGCCGTTTCGTGACTACAAATCACTCCACAACACAAATATAACTGTTTCCATCAATTCACGTACCGCCTTTCAAGACAAACAAATCTACATAATATATTCCAAAAACTAACGAAGCCGCATTACTTTGATAAGAAAATTAGCACCGACATTGATCGCACTGCCATCTATGTTTCTCATCCGTCTGGGGAACCAGTTTCTTGGGTCGTTTTCCACACTACGTTATTCAAGGCGCTGTAATTTCCATGTTGCGCGCTGCAGTGGCCTTGTACCGAGTGTGTTAAGTGACTTTTTGAGCCACCCTGTATATTACATAACACTAGTTATTTTGCTGTGCAACATGATTTATCATGTCTCTTTTTTGTACTGTTTGCTCACAAATGTAACCCAACGGGATATTCTTGACATTGCATTGGTGCAAATATTGCGTCATTCTAAACTTTCTATGACAGCAACGACCATGAAACGAGTTTCATTTTGTTGCAAAAGGTCTATTCTTTTAAAACAATGCAAAATTTTGCGCCCTTTTCCCAAAATAGCGGGAACGCCAGAGTTTTATTTTTTTTCATTGAAATTTGGGGACTTAGCCCTCCAACCCCGTTTTTCTCAATTGGACATTCTGAATTGTATACGGTCGCGTGCTCTGATGTTTTTGCTTACAAACAAAAGTTAGCCGAAGTAGATTACTCAAATAGTCTCCGAGATACTGTATAACGTTTTTCTGAAATAGGTGTAAAAATTTAAAAATCGCGCGCAAAGGACGCGGCCAGAGAGGGGTTACTTTCGAAAACCCACTCGGCGGTGTAAAGGTTAAAAATTCCTTTTCGGTTGTAATATGCCTCATGTATGTCAATTTTTCCACCAATGCCATTGTTTTTGAGTAGCTAGAACGGCGACCAAGAGCTGTCTTGCAACATTTCAAAAATCTCTTTCTTACGTCCTCTGTTACCAATGTCACAAGATATGTTCAAGTATTATAATGCTTCGTGAGAATAATTTGGGAGTTATTTAGTGTCATTAAATTAATATGATGTGAGTTAGTATGACTCATTAACTAACCTTTGGTATTTTAAATTGGAATTATAAATGTATCTGCATCGGTGAGAATATCGGCATTGGTTCAAAGTGGTATTGGCTCAGCCCTAGAAGATAATAAACATGGTAATGAACAATTTGCTTGGCAATGATTTTGCAGCCCACTCTACTTTCTAACAACATAACGTTTGTGATGGCTATCTATTTCATCCAATCTGTCAATTTTTAGCGGCGATTTACCATGAGGTTCGAAGTTACTTTGTTATATCCAGGACCGTATTTGTTGCCCCTAGGCCAATGTGAAAATGATGCCCGTCCTAGACAGTTGGCTGTGATTATTACTAACGAATTAGTTCAGTGGTTGATTTAATAAATAACGTAGCCAGTTTGTACCGCACTACTGTGTTAACTGAGACGAGGGGATGGGACGACTTTCACCACGTGCGTTATGAGTATGACAGGCCGGACTGGGACTACCAAGAGGGCGGTGGCAATTTTCCTCAACAGGACGCCGATTGCGAGCAGTTTGGGGGTGGGGGGAGAGGAGCTGAATGTATGTTTTTGGAAGGGCCAGCCCGGCCCTGGGTTAGAAGGAAAGGGCCAAGAAGTGTACAGGTTCTTGTTCAAGTTTCCGTGATAACGTTTACCTGAAGGGAAAGAATGAAAGCACGGAAAAAAATCTTCATCAAGATTTGATTGATAGATTAGTAAGAGAAATTAATCTATGGAAGAAGTTTTATGCAACCTACAATTTCATTATGGCTTGAAACAAGTAAATGTTATTTTTTCAGTCACTGAACCCCTTTGTACAATGAATTTTTGAGGTCTCTAAAATATAAACAAGGGAGATAACATTTTGCAATTATTCTAATTCTGACTGGTTCTAATAGCATGATCTGTATCCAGACTTTTTTTTTGCCACTAAGGCTTGTCTACCCCAGTTTTGACTTTTGACACTCGACTGAAAAAAGTTGCCTTTGATTCAACTACTCACTAAAATACGCAGCTTCGAGCAAAAATAAGGATGTGTGAAAGAATTGGGCAAATTACCTTCATATGAACAATAATTTTCAAATGGTTCTCTGAATTCAATTGACACACGAGAACTGTTCATGACTTACTTTGATAAGCCGGAAACTTTACTTCGCATGGGCTGATGACTCAACTGCGAAACTGGCGGAAAAATTGCATTGCATGACTTCGGCATTGTAAGGAAGATGCATGGTTTAAACTACCTCATGCATATATTGTTACCGTTTGACAGTCATGTGGCGCAATTCCATCTTACGTTTGTCACACTACTGTAAGGTGAGAGATATGCGTGTCGTGCAGGAAATGCACTGTCAAGTTGCTTCGGTAATCGGTGTGGTATTTTAAAATTTTCTGTCATGCCACCGCGTTCATTCTTACAATGTTACGATACCAATAAGCATAAGCTGAAAAAAGTATTCTTATACGCAGGTTGTGTGTGTCCACCAGTCCGTGTCAACTCTCTATATTATTTTACTATCTTTTCTTCTCCGTTTTCTAGATCCATTTCTCCATTATTATCTTCCATCCTCCCTCCCTCTCTCTTTCTCTCTCCGGCTTCGTGGTCGACTTTCGATCTCGCCGAACTTCCCTGGTTCGAGACCCAGCCTAGGCATTGGTGTTCCTTGTGAGTCTCTCTTCAGCAATTTCATCTAATCACTATTCATCCTCATCATCGCGATTAGCAAAAAGTGACAGAATAGTGCCGCTAAATAACAAAAAAAAAATCAGAATCTATTTCTACCCCCCCCCCCCAGTTTCTTTAATTTCTCTCTCTCTCTCTCTCTATATATATATATATATATATATATATCTCGTTTCATTTACTTCTCTGTCTCTTTCTCGAGTGTGTTCCATTTTCACTCTTTCCCTCTTTGTTGATTATTTATTTCTCTTTATATATCCCTCTCTCTTAATCTCACTTGCTAAAATTACCCTATAATCCATCCTTATATTTATCACTATCTTACGAAGACCCCTAAACATGACGTCACACCATTTTCAATGTAGGCAGAACCCACTTCAGAACAACCTTAGAAAATTTTCTATAAGCACCCTTGGCCTCCCTAGTTCATGAAACCCATTTTCACCTCTGCCTGAGAGGTGCTTGGGTCCTGCAAGGGGGATGACTAGCAACCACTCCCCCACCCTGGGTAAAATAAATGGTGCGGGTAGTGTACTCCTACAGAGATTTATCCAAAATTGTCGTTTCCATTTATTTCCTCATTTACAACACCTTTTCTTCCATTCAATCATTTTTACATTCTGGAAAAAGTAATTTCTTACAAGCATTAATTATAAAGTGTAGCCTAAAGGTGTTGAGGTGGCCCAAGTAAATTCGAAAATATAATATCATTGTCACAGAAACACAACGCACACAGACATTATATAAATTTTAAAAAAACAACATTGACATGCGAAAGAAGAAAAAACGCGTAACTTTAATCTTACCCACATATAGAGGAAATAAAATTTTTAGAATAAATACAAATGGATATGAACGCAAAATTACAACATGCAAAGAAACGTGTAATGTTCCACACAGTAACCTGGGATGAAAAGCATACATATTATATTCTTTTCATTACTGCTAAGCAGAGACGAAGAGTTTCTAAGTTCGCTGGGTAGAGAGTGGATGGAAGATGTATGTTCGTTTAAGTAGGGTGCAAGCGAAAATTTAATACCGAAATAACCATAAATTAATCTTCTGCAAAAAGTCCTGAACGTACTGAAAAAAATGGGCGGGTTTGGATATTAGGGTGTGTGGATATATATCAATCTTTCCACAGGCCACGGATTTTGCTGCTGTTGACAGACAATTCTCTTTCCGGAGGCCGAGTTTCGTCTCACGAGCTTCGATATACAGTTTCCGGCCACTGCAAGGCAAGGTGCAATTACACCCAGTTACAACACATCAGCCCCACATCCCTCGTGATCTCATCCTTCTCGTTTCTCCAGCGTCAAGGACATGTTTTTTTTCATCCTCGGACAACGTTGCCACATCGTCAATGATCCAGCGTGTTAGAACTTTCGCCGACAGTCAGGTAATGTTTGTCAGCTGATGCACGTGCGAACACGGAAGACGCAGTTGCCACCGGGGAAAACGCAAACGGAGACGACAACGCAGAAAATTCTGCGTACTCCAGCGTGCTTGAAGCTAGAGAAGACACACATAAGTCAAGGTAAGATTGTTTTTGTTTTGATTTTGGTAAACCTAATGGTATTATGTTCAGAAACCGAATTGTTTACCCGTGTTTGTAGATTCGTTCGCAATGATCGACGTACTGTAATGTACATCTACGTAACAGTTGCCTGAGATTACGGGCGTTTTGACGATTTTATTTACGAGGAAAAAAGCTCCACTTTCAATCAGTCCGGCATTACAACTGTGGGTTTTAGTTATTTTTATCGCACGACAATCAAAATCAACAATGTTTATTTGCAAGAAAGAGTATGAACAAGGGAAGTACGGGTTCATTTTCTCGAGACAGTCCTCGAAGTTGGTAGGATACCCCCTCCCGTAAGATAATTTACGTAAAGCTAGCTAGGATACTTCGCCCAAGGATCTCTCCGTATCTTGCACTCGCTTCTGTGGCAGAACGCGTGGAGTGTTGGACTCACATCTAGTCTCGCCACCGACGGTCCTCGGTTCTACTCCCGCCGTGGGCACGAGTTCAAACGACGTAAAATAAGATAAATGCGATATAACCCCCCTCCCCCATCCATCTGCTTCACTGCCACCATGTCGAAACATACAAGCACCCTCCACCAATTTCCAAAGCTTGACCAAACACACCCACCTCGTATTTCCACTTCAACACTGGCGAGGGACACAGACGTCCTAGTTCCCCTTTCTAACATACACCACCATAGTATTTATCCATCCAGTAAATCCATACATCCGTAGTGCCGTTTCAATACCTAAATCTTCTGAAATTTTAATTAATCTCTACAAGCCGCAAAACCCTGCAGTGCGGGGAGGCCCGGAGACAAGTAACCATTTAGGGGGCTCTCAAATGGCGGATGTCAGCTTGGAACACAACAATGTTTCCCATGACCAATTGTACCCATCCTAACTCCTTTACTTTTTATAGGGGGTGTTAAGGGACTTTTGAATCACCCTCTAGGCCCTTATATGTGACTGTCAACATGAGATCAAGAATTATGTATGTGTGTGTGTGTGTGTCTGTAAAGGTAAGTTGATAGAGGGGGCCTTTGGTAATATTTTGCGGGGGGGGGGGGGGCAAGATTTGTAGATCTGGCACTGCACATCCGATTAACCAAAGAGTGAGAGACGTATTATTTACGAGAGTAAATGTATTATACTAAACTAAACTATAATTAGAAATAGTCTCACGAAAATTTCCCCCTAACATAGCCGAAATAGAAGGAAAGAAAGTTTCCGAGATATAAAGAACACCAAGTGACGGAAACTTTTAGTGACGACACCACTATGAATTGGGAGAGGTCAGGAGCGAGACGTTCTCCAATCAGTCAGCCCGGTCATCTTTTCACATGGTGCAAATTAACAGGAAATGCCTGGACCCCTCTCCAAACCATACAAAGTATACCCCAGTAGGAACAGGATTTTATTCCACCTTGACACAAAATTTGGAAAAGTTCAAATTTTACTTGTAAATCTGTTATTTCTTCCTAGAAATTTTCCTGTCGTGCAAAAGTAAGTCTTCCGGCAATGTGTGTGTAAGCAGCGCATTGTTAACATACGTAATATTATTACGCGGTTATTTTTAGCTGAAATACTACAAGCAATTTATACCAATCCATGGGATAGAAAAACTGAGTGTAATTTTCTCATCCCGGCTTACATTGTGCGAGTTCAAAGTCTAGTGAAATTTAAGGCAGATAACATCAGAAGAGAAAGAATTTTTATATGGTTTAATTTCTCATATTTTATATAGCTATTTAAAGTCATCCTCTTTCATGTTTTTGTCTACCGCGGACCTCTTTCCAACAAACGTTCATTGAATGTACATTTTGGGTTCCATTTCATTCACGCTGTAAGAATCGTAATTGATATGAGGTATGTAGGTAAAAATTATAATCCCCAAATTCAGTTTATTATATCCATCGGTCTCGGAGATTTTCTCCGTGCATTCTCCTCCTCCTCCTTTCTCTCCCCCCTCTCTCCCCTCTTCTCCTCCTTCCCACTGAAATCTTATTCCTGTGGTTAACTTTGAGGTAGAAACACTCTGGACACCGCGAAGATGTGTGATGTGTTCGAAATTCGAGATGAAAAGCTTCCACATCGGTGAAAAAAGGAAATATTTCCATCCTTCTGGTTCCACACCGGTGGAGTAGACATGCCTTTTACCTTCTTTTTTACACGTAATTTTCTCTGCCACTTTCAGTTTGCGCCCTGAAAAGTAGCTGCAGATTACGAACGAGGATGAGCTTTTTCTGTAAAGTGCGAAAAAAAATCTGCTTTTTTCGTGGTGTACTCTTCCATACCGTAACCACGGCGGAAAGAGGACATTTAAAGGAAATGTTACGGGTTCTTTCAGGCACGCTTCGCGTCTTCTGAGAGGCCAAGACCAAGCGCAATGCACGGAATCAGTGGAGAGAATCGTAGGGTGTCATCATTATCACTATATTATTATTATTACCACTACCTTCATCATTATCATCATAAAGGGTTAAAATTTACCTTTTTAGGCCAATTTTATGTTGAGATAAACAAACAAAACCACTACCCCAACCAAAATCGAACCACAGATCATGTGATTACCATCCACAGAATTAGAGTCACTTCGCTATAGTGAAGGCGTATTATGAACATGATTATTTGCATCTTTTTACACACAATTATGTTTCATGTATATCTACATGATTAGTTAATTTATATGAATTTAGAAGTTTCACAACACACTGACGTATTAAATAAGATAAATTATATAACCAATATAAAATTATTTTGTATAATTTTGGTCGGTTGTGTTTTGGCTCTTAGAGGAAAGACTTGTATAAAATTTCGAAAACATCTAGTTCAACAGGGTTTTGCTTTTCAAAATATGTCCCTGCATAAGGCGGCGGTAGAGTTTACCAAGCCTCTCAAGAAATTGATAGATCAGGTCTACGGCAGAGTATATAATGAATGTCGCGTTGGACAAAATTATGTATGGGAGTCAGAAGATACGAGTACATTTTCATAATAATAATAATAATAATAGGAACAGGAAGAGTTATCCTTGGAGGTTCTACCTCACTTTTTAAAAAGCAACTATTCTGGAAGTATTGTGTAAGATGTTTCCCTAATTTTCCTGCATCTGTAGTGCATTCATTTATTATCATTCTTTCAATACATATTAAGGAACTAGTTCGATTTAAGCTACTCTGCTTTTAGCCAAGTATTCATTTCTTGTGACGTTCTGTTCGTATAGCAGTGGTTGAGTTGAGGGTCACTTTGAAATGTTAACAAGCAGGTGATTCTTGGTTCCAGAGGAGTAAAAACTGGACTGACTTGCCGTGCATGTCTGAGGTATGCAGTTGTGCCGCGAGACAAGGAGCATTTAAGATGTATGGATCAAGATGTTTCACGCTATAAACAACACTGAGTCTCGTTCTAGTTAAGAAATCAAAGAGCTCGACAAACAGGATTAATCTTTACTTAATAATCATTGTGCTGCAGGTCTCCCCCATGGCGCAGTGGTAGCGTCGTTGCCTTGTAATCAAGGGGTCCCGGGTTCGATACCCGGTGGAGGCACAAGTGGTTCGGATCCCACTTTAAACTGTAGGCCCAGTCCCGATTAGCCATACTGTGCATAAAGTGGACTTAAAACATCAATTCAACTCATTGTGCTGCATCCCTTTACAGAGGCGTGTCATCCCCAAAATAAAATTCACCGCTATCCAGTTATATCTGAAATGCAAACAACCCTCACAGGATAGCATTTTGAAGGGTTTTAATTGCAAATTTTAATCTTTTCATCAGAATTACCCTAGAAACAGCACGAAAAAGTTGTTAAACGGTTATCTTTATTAAGATGATGATACTAATATTTCAATAATGTTTTCATCTGATGATACATGTGAGGGTGAAGACGACGATTAAATTACACCCCTCTTTTATTACAACCCCCAATCGAAGATTGTTGGAAAAATACCTGGATGGGTGTTATGTTACCTTCATTCTGACTTAGATTTAAATCAACTGAAAATAAATTAGTCAATTCTTTTTCGGTGTGAATAACTTCTACTTACTTCGTTACCTGCAAATTCCATCATTTTTTTTTAATAGGATGCTCTGTTTCAGGACCTTGGCGAGATTTATTTCAATATACAACATATAGCAGTAGTTCAAAAAACCATAAATCAATTATTAATCTTTACAAATTTCCTCTATTTTACTCAATAGTTAACTTTAATTCCATTTTAGTTCTCCAAACATAAAATTATATAATTCCCATTGAAGCAAGGGGAAAGTATACAGCAAGCCACACCATAAACAACAAAATCAATATGTAGAGGAACTTCATCTTGTACCTGTGTCCTTCCGGTGGGGTGCGTTTCACCACATGTATGGAGTCGCAAGTGTCGCATGGTGTGGGGGGTATGGTGTCCACCTGGGTGAGCGATATGTCTCGTATGGTTATGTGTGGTTCTCCCGACGTACCTTCTGTGCAGACAAACTCCCCAGATTCCTGGCGGGAGGTCTCCGTCAGCTTCACGCACTTGTCCGGAGCGCCTTTGGGTGCAAATTGTGTTTTTGGTGGTGCCCCTTGCGACCTGCTTCTGTTTGCGGCGACTTTGGCGTGCTGCAAAAAATGGAAGACATATATTAAAATAATATTGGGTATGTGCAAATGTGTTCATATAACTAAAGCGAGGCTCAACTATCCAATGCCTTATTATAAAAGAGGAATTTTCTTTTTATTTACTAACTTAATTTGGGCAATCTCCAGAGTAGAGTCGTTAGCATTACGATATACGAAGCCAGTCACTCAGCCATGGACTCACCGGTCCCAAGCCCCTCCCGAAATTTTAACAAATGCTATGTAATGAAAATTTTTAAAGAAATGAAAGTGGAGTTTTTAATTTATTTTAGGTTCTTGAAAACGAAAATGACATTAAATTTTGATGATTGATTTTAATATTATGCAACGAAGTGAAGCTGGAACGACCCACAATTGTCTCCTATGCCTAATATGTAGGAGCCTTAATTTTCGAAATCGCAATACCACAGAAAAAACACTAATCTCGTCGAATTTGCTTACAAGTGGATAAAATGATGACTTAGCACATTTTCCATGCATACCAAGTCGTAAAAGAGTGTATATGTAATATTTTACGTGACTGTTAGGGGCTCTCCGACGACATTAAGGTAACGTCTTCCTTCACCTTCTAATCCAGGAGGTGCCGGGTTCGATGCCTGATGGAGGTACATAGTGCTTAGGATCCCACTTTAAACTGTTGGTCCAGTCTCGATAAGCCTTTGAGACAGACAGACAATATCCTGGCAGATTATATTATCAATCAGTTGAGTCCTTGGTTGGACTTTGACTTAAAATTGTTTGCATTAATCATTTGAGCAGTTTTGGATTTTTCATTCCTCCCCTCAACTGTCGCGGAGTCGGGAGTGAAGTCGCGATTATCCTAGGGAGGTAGAACAGCTACATAAAATAACAAAATTGTTTACAGTTGACATCTTAACTAGTGATGTGCATCCACGAGTAAACAAAGATGGTCTACATCTACATGGACATGAAGAAACTATCCAACACGCATAGACAATGTAATCTAAGTAAACAACATGGCAACAGACAGGAGAATACAAACGGGCGTTGTAGAAGTGACTTGAAATTATCATGCGTTTTCAGTTGTTGAAGAATTGCGAGGAGCCCTTGCGCCCTATTTTACAATTGCAAACCCCTTGCGCCCTATTTTACAATTACGAACAATTTTCTGCTAATTATGAAACACAGTACATGACATATTCGTGGTAGATGGAAAACTTTAATGTTTTGTCTCACGATTGCTACGTAGACCGTGCACCAGTTCAATTACAGGCTTAGTGTGGCAAAGACGGATTTACCATCAGAAAAGAAACCAAAGCTCTTTGTAACTTTTTTGTATTGTTCTTTAACAAGAATGTTGGGCATGTTTTAAAGAATAATTATTGTGAGAAGAATTTGTAAAAAGTCACGAATATCATGGGAGAGTGAGCACGAGCACTCAATCAATCCCCCGCAATAATAATAATAATAAACACAACAAGTTGCATCTAGAATAGGTCCGTTCAGTGAATCGTAAATAGCCTAAGATGCTGTCGAAAAACAGCCATGCGCCAGAATTTTAAATGGAAAACTGCAAGAAAAGAAGTTCATTCTGGCCAACATATAACCCATTATATCCGAAATGTCGTATACTATCTTGAGATAAATATGAATTATTAACATTATAATTACCTCAACTGGCATAGAATAATCTCCATTGTCGAAGAATAACATACGATAAGACATCTTTCTGTTCTTAAATAATTTTGTAAGACTTTTCAAACTAAGATAGAGTCAAGGATTGAATTTTTCTTTAATACAACACAATTCCTCAATTTGTGTTTTTTGGTGGTTATACAAGATTTATTCAGCAAGTATTATCCATAGACTGTAGATGGGCTTTAATTGGCCGATACGGAGACATCATTCTATGTCATAGTTGCGTCATCGAATATTCGAAATTTCACTCGAACTTCCGTCATGACCATCGATAAATGCATGTAATTTATATTTATTATTTATTTGTTCTCTCTACTCCCAGGCGAACATGATTTCACGCCAGTGCAACATAGGAACTTAAATGTTTTGGCCAGGGGTCGAAATGAACCGGCGTTCCGGTTCCTGATTATCTGAAACCTTCCCGTTCCGTCTCGTCACTGTCGTAATCGGAGACAACAGACAACAGCATGTTAACGAAAGTAAAAGATCCGTTTCGTTAAAATTTCCATTTCGAGCCCTGGCTCTAAGGAAATATGAAAGAAACAGAACAAGATCATGGTGCAATGGTTCTTTACGATTTCAATTCCGGCGGGAAGGGAGGTGGATATTTTTTTTCTGTAGCCCGAATTTGTATGTGTCCATAAACACCACGATTTAATTCGTATTGTACCTCAAGATAGTGATTCTCAACCTTTCGTGAGACCGCAGCCCAATAACTTTTTTTTAAAAAAAAGTCGATCCCCTGATCTCCACAATTTTACTAAAATTACCATTCTCATTATTAAACTTTATAGTTAATTAATATGTATCATAACCTTGAAATTAGATATTAATAAATATATTACGGCATAATCGCAAAGAGTTATAGTTTGATTATGTCTAGAAATTGGATTATTTGTCATCCACTGGATCTAATAAACCTTCCGCGGCCCGGTATAATTGATGCCAGGGCTCTGTACCAAGACGCAGCCTACATCCACAAGTTGAGAAATATTTTTGGAAGTTTATAATGAATTGGTAGGTTTTTACAAAATATAATTTGCTAAGAACCATTTGAAATTCAGACAAAGAAGTGATATTTGAATAATTGTATTTTTTGATCACCGTGATTTTTTTTTTATGTTGAAGTATGTCATGAGAAATGAATAAGAGTAGATTCGGAGTGCTGTATCTTTGAAAAGCAACAACACCCCAAACTTCTGTTTTCTTATACTGTTAAATTGTATAACCTACAATTTTTCTCCTGAGATTTTGACAGGGTATGAGACCGGTGGCTACCCACCATCCTGGGGAAATTGGGGAACTACTAATGAGTAGTGTAATCCGGTCATGTAAACCTGCAAAAGAAAAGCGACGTGAAATGATCAAAGTCAATCGGTCAATCTTACGTAGTGATTTACCTTTGAGTCTGACTAAAATGTCTAGTAAATTATACCGTAGTGAAGTACTAAATAAATAAGCCGATATTAGTTAGTCCCCGAGAATTTGAAACCGAAGTCTGTAGCCCCCTACTTATTTCAGGCTGGCGCTGTCACTTCCTCAATCACCAGGGGTGTCCACAGGTGGGGTTGTGGACGCATGTTGCGTACACCCATCTTTGGGGGGAGGGATTTTTTTAGTACTAAATTTGACTTCATAAACAATACCACATTAGACAGAAGTTGATTTACGTTATTACGCGTATTTAAGCATCGCTCTGCTATATGACTATAACGAGTAGGCTAATAAGTACAGGGAGGTTATTGCAGCATGCCACCGCTTCAGCATCGGCCGCTTGCCGGTCCAGTCATGCAACAGGTGCCGGCAAATTGCGTAACAGATAGCCCGTAACAGAAACCGCTTGTTTTGTAATGTTTCCACTTTTCACAATTACAGTTACAATTACAATTGAAATAAGCACGTACCTTGTCGCACGGGTGCAGGAAAAGGTGTCCTCCCAAATACAAATATTTCTGGCACCTTATTTCTGACGTCTAATCTTAGATTAGTCATCGCTACTTTATTCTCAGTTGTCGCGACAGCGCCTGCAGCTTATCGGGGGTTGGGTGAGTTGTCAGCCGCGAGATGGCGCTTCATACTGCACGTGTCGGCAGTGATGCCAACCGTAGGGACATGTCCCTACGCATAGGGACTTTTCACTAAATTTCGCCCGCGTAGGAACGTAGGGACAGATTTTGCCAAATGAGGGAAAACGTAGGTACTTTTTTCAATCTTGGTAAATTACATTTTATGAATTAGTTTATCTGGATACTTTAGCGAGGAGGAGAAAAAAGAACTAACTAACAGATCTCCATCAGAATTTTGGAACATGTTATCGGTTACCAAAAACTTTCAAGGCAAGTTCCTTTTTGAAAACATTTCCACTCTCGCGAAAATAGTGCTAACATTGCCGCATTCTAACGCGGAAACGGAAAGAATATTTTCAATGTTAAGTGATACAAAAACAAAAAAGGGAAATAAAATGGGACCAAAATTGTTAAAGAATGCAGGAAATACAGCATCACCAACCAACATCTATCTCTTCACAGCAGCAGCATGTATGACTTCAAATAACATAATCAACAGTAAACGACTCAACGTTATTCATTAGGGGTGTGCTGGATTCTTTACTTTAAAAAGTCGTTAATTCTCGACGTTTTCTGCCTTGTAAGTTTCTGGAACTTATCGAAAGTTGTAAGTTTTTATTCTAGAAATGCAAAAACAATCACTTAAAGTGAAAATGACTTGTAAAATTCGAGATTTCCAGTGCTTCGGGAAATTTCGAACATTTCCCGTCCAGAAAATTTTCCGACTTGGTCGGGAAATTGCAAATTTTTCAGTCCCGAATGTCGGGATTTAAAAAAATTACCGTCACGACCCAAAAAATTCTGTCCAGCACACCCCTATTATTCATTAAGGCAAGAATTTACAATACCGGACCCTTCTGTAATTTCTATGCTACGTCTTATACTCACGAAATAATTATTCGTGATTATTTATCTCAAGTTAACATGTTGGGGTGAGGGGGAAAAAATGTTCATTAACGTGTAGAAGTTGTAAAATAAGCTTTTAAATTCTCGCAATGATTCTCCGTATACAAGTATGGTAGCCATATTTGTTGATATGAACAAATTAAAATTAGTTACGCTGTCTGTCTACAGCGTTGCCACACTGTTGATTTCATACTTGGAGAGCATGGATCGTGTAAGAATGGCGGAAGAGAACAGTAAAAAAGTTGTTAATGTTGTACAGATTGTTAGGTGGAGTGTGCAGGAGGATGGCTGTGGGCTAATTAATAAACTTATGGATTTCAGTATATTGCCCAAAGAACGTGCTTACATGTGACAGCGACAATCACGATGTAGAAGAACTGATTTGATTACAGGTAAATTTGGCAACAGTACATCAATCATAAAATTGCAGGATACGAAAATGGCCTTCGATGATGAACGTTTGCCGTTAAAGTGCTACGAAAATAATATTTTTTATCGGTTCGTAATCACAATTACCGCAAAACCATTCAGGAATAGCCCCACTGACCATTCTCGGTAAGTTTAGGTTAAGTTAGGTTAGGCAAACATAGTTAAAATTTGGGCTCGAAAAAAACATGCACGGGTAGCCCAACAAACCATTGACGGATAGCCCCACGAACCATTCAGGTACGGTTAGGTTAGGTTAGGATAGGCAAACATAGTTAAAATTTGGGGTCGTAGTAATATCAGGAATGTATATTTCGTTTTTTAAGTATTGGAAACACAAAATCTTCCGGTAAATAATAAGCAATCGTGCCGATCGCGGACCACTCAATGTCACTTATTTTGCAATTTCTACACGTGACCCCCCAAATTTTAACTTCAAATTCGTGATTAGGAGGCCTCAATTAGTGAGTATGCGAAATATTACAAAAAATCGGGGAGAGGTCCTGTATTGTAAATTCGCTCCTTCATTAATTGTGGAAGCACCGAGCAGAAAGATTTGGTAAGTAAATGTGTATATTTTATCTTCTGTTTGCATGCTCATGAGGTGTTTTTTTTTTAGTCACTTTACTTGGCGTAGGGACATTTGGTCAGTTGTAGGGACATTTTGACTACGTCTGTAGGGACATTGCCGAAAAATGGTTAGCAACACTGTCGGCTACCAGACAGTGAGTCTACGCTCATTCATGTTCACTTCTGTTCGCGTTTATCAGTACGCGTTTTGTTTATACTGTGTTATTGAGTTGGTGTGCTAGTGCTTTATTGTGTGTTAATTGTTATTCATTCATTACTTATGTCGTTAAACAAATATAGTCTTGAACATAGAGTTTTTATGTACGATAATTACGTGAAAACGAATTCTTGCAGAAAAGTGGTCAGGGATTACGATAGACAGGATCTCTTGAACCTAAGAAACGTGTTGTATTGCTGTTGAAGGAAGTCATTTTCAACATCTCTTATAACACAGGAGGTTAGTGATCATCATTATTATTACTTTTAAATATCATTTTACGCTTTCGGTTTGCTTTATGCGCCGGGATGCTGTCTTCCCTTTCTGTCAACTGAGGATAAAGTAGCGATGTCTAATCTAAGATTAGATGTCAGAAATAAGGTGCCGGAAATATTTGTATTTGGGAGGACACCTTTTCCTGCATCCGTGCGACAAGGTACGTGCTTATTTCAATTGTAATTGTAACTGTAATTGTGAAAAGTGGAAACATTACAAAACAAGCGGTTTCTGTTACGGGCTATCTGTTACGCAATTTGCCGGCACCTGTTGCATGACTGGGCCGGCAAGCGGCCGATGCTGAAGCGGTGGCATGCTGCAATAACCTCCCTGTATTATTTGTGGGGGACAATATCCAGCTCTACACATTAGTATGCCTGAAATTGTCACGTGATTTCTGGTGGGGAGATGAAGATTAAACTTTGGGGGGATACAGCTCTTGAATATCAGTGTGAAGGCTTAGATTGTCACGATAATTTTAGGTAGACGAGACTGAGCAGTAAATTTGCGGAGTATTGCTTAGACTTGTACGTGAATTCTGGTGTGGGGAATGAGTATTACTTGGGGGAGGGGGGCAATATCCGCTCTTCAATATCAAGAGTAAGCATGAGAATTTCGATGAACTGAGTATTAAATTAGGGGGAACTTCCAGCTCTTGATTATCAGTGTTAAATCTTAGATTGTCGAGGGATTTCTGTAGTGGTGGGGATCCAACATTAAGTTTTGGGGGACCATATTTACCGGAGTTCGTGTACTATCAAGGGGATTTTAAGCTGGATTATTCGCAGTCAGTGAGTCGGTTCGTGTTGTAACCACCCTTTGTTCGTTCTCTTCCAGAAAGAAAGGTGTAAAATATAGCACTGACTTCTAAATAAGAAGTACATGGTGAGTCAAAAGTCCTTGCCACCCATTATAAAATGAAAGGGAGTGTAGATTTCAGCAATTGGCCATGGTAGTAATATGTTAGGCCTAGGGGGAAACCTTTTGGTGCATGTCATGACAACGTCTGCCATCTTGGTGACCGCTATCTTGGATCCAACTTCATTTCTTTAAATGGGAAGGGGGCATGTGGGGTATGGTTTTGGGCTAGAATTTCACCAGGAATTTGGTGGTGAAGTGAGATTTATGAAAACTTTAATGATAAGGAAGTTATGGACGTATGAAAGTGATAATTACATATCATTTGCAGGTGCTGAACCATGCCATTGACCAAGGCCGAACGAATCCAAATCATCAAGCTTCGGAGGGGGTGGGGGGGGGGAGAAGTGCCCGTGCTGTAGCTCGTGATTTCAACGAACGGAATCCAGTGTCGCACATTACAGTGTCCCAATTGCTGACCAGGTTCGAAGAGAGCGGTACAGTCCAGGACAGGCCACGATCTGGTAGGCCCAGAACTGCCACTGACGAAGGAACAGCTACGGCAGTGCTAGCATCGTTTGCCAAGTCTCCGCAGCGCAGCACACGTCGAATGTTTGTGCAATATGGTGTCGGCCAGAGTTCCATTTCCAGGGTGTTAGAAATGGTTAAGTGGCACCCGTACAAGCTGCAGCTGCAGCACCATCTCTCTGAGGACGACCCGGATAGGAGAATGCAGTTTTGTGAATGGGCTGTGGAACAAATTCTCCAGGACCCACACATTTTCAACAGGATGGGGCACCACCTCATTATGAGCGACAGGTTCGTCACTATCTGGACCTCCAGTTCCTTGGTCGATGGATTAGTCGACGTGGGCCAGTGGAATGACCTCCCCGATTACCCCCACTCGATTTTTAGCTGTGGGGTCATTTGAAGTCAATCGTGTATGCCGAAAAGATTCGGGATGTGGGTCACTTGAAGCCACGTATACTGGATTCCTGTGCACGAGTCACACCTGAGATATTGCTCCGTGTCCACATAGCATGGGAGAACCGTCTCAACATGTGCATAGCACAAGAAGGACAGCAAATTGAACACATTGTGTAACTTTCATATGCCCATAACTTCCTTATCAATAAAGTTTTCGTTTTCATAAATCTGACTACACCCATAGGCGTAGTTAGGTAGGGACTCAGCCCCCCCCCAGAACCAGCCATTAGCCCCCCAAACGCATGTGACATATGCATAAATTAATTAAGGAAAGAGAAACTGCACACAGAAATTAGATAATTCTCTTGAAACTTTCATGTACGATTACTTATGTGGTGTGGCAGTCATAGATAAGAAAAAAATACAATGAAAGTTGAAGCACATGTAACTTTTTACGAGGTATGTTCCGAAACAAGGTTTCGAAGAAAATACATCACCGTTATTTCTTTTGATCTTCCACCTTGGAGCGCTAGGTAAACATTGTTACATTCAAAGAATAGTGGCCTTGCAACCAGTGTTTACATAAATGTAACCCTTTAACAATGAGTTCCTACAATTGTGTTTTTTTCGAACATGAAAAAGAAAAGCCGTCATTATAGAGACTTAAACAGAATAGCAGTTTTGATAGGGAAAAGGCGTCAGTTCAAAGAAGTGAATTTAGTTTCTGTTGATTTGTATTGCGTGGGAGAACATTTAAAGATGTATGCCTAAATGTCGCGTGAATGTGTCGCGATCCTGTAGAAGGGATTCAATCGTGCGGAATTGTTTTATTAAGTGGTGATCACCACAGTTCATTGGCGAAATCACTCTTTTCCAAGTCTTTTGTGTGCGTTGCCCCGCGTTACCGATATGTATGCAGATGTGCAGATTAGGATTTTTCATTGCACGTAGGCGGTGCAGTTGAAAGTTGTGTTCAACTCTCCAGGTGACGGGTGAATCTTGTGGATCACTTCTAGGGATGCTGCTCTAGGAGTCTCTGGTATATCTTGTATCTCTTGGGAGTCTCGGGATATTTTTATTCTTCTGGAGGTAAGAAGAAGCTTGTTTGTTGTTTCAAGTAACCCACAGCAAGATTATCGTGGAAGGATACGTGCTTATACTGGTTGAATAACAGCAAGAAGTCTTAATCATCTTTTGTAGATTGGAAATTATTAGAAAATCATTCTTTGATATTGTGCTCATACTGTTTGTGAAATTAAGGCGCAGATGACAGAATGATCATTCCTTTTAATAGAGAGTTCATTAATAGTAAAAGTCAGGCGTTGAGTAAATAAGCTTAGACTATTGAATTTCTGAAATAAATTTAAAGAATGCATAGGCAAAGTGATCATATAAAACCTGTTTTGAATGTCAATCGGTTTCCTTTTGAAGTCACTTGGCCAGGTTTATATAAAAGTTATTTGGTCGACGATTCTCATTTAAAAGCCTAGTTTTCAGGATAATTAAATAATATTTCGCCTATAGATAGCAACTTTCTACATCCTTCATGCCATCATTTAGTGCATGTTCTTTTTTTTTATATTTTGTTTCATTAAGAGCGTGATTTCAGGCACAAATGGTAATTATTTTAATTTAAAAAAATAATTTATCCTTAAGCCTGAAACCATGAATAGCGCACCTTTCATGATAATTTCAGTAACTTGCGAGGTTCTCAATTTTGTAATAGTCTGTAATTCTTCGTTTCCTTAATTCACTTCTTCAATATACGTTTCTTAACATCCGAAAGCATCATAATACTTATAGTGTTCCAGTTTAGTGCACTTAATTTCAGAGTCCCATATGTATCTACATATAAAAATACACATAATTTCGTTAAGCATTTATTTTTTAATACGACGCTGCTCATTAAAAGTTGGCAAAAACTTCTACGTTGCTGTTCATTCATTCATTCATTTGGTTTCTGATTTGCCAATAGGCGGTACTGGACTCAATAAGTCACTTAACACCCCCAGTACAACGCCACTGCGGCATGGGACGTGAAAATGGCGATTCGTTATCAGGCCAAGGGGGAACCACATTGACGTCACCCGCATGGTCGGCAGCCATCTTGATGTCCGCCATCTTGATTTCAACTTCAGAAATTTAAATGGGAAGGGGGTCGTGCGACATATCAAAATGGGCTAGAATTTCACCAGGAAAACAACTGTGACATTTGTTTTCACCTAACTTTAATTGTTGCGGAGTTAACAATACCACAAAGCTATGGCTCAATAAGTCACTTAACATCCCCAGTACAACGCCACTGCTGCATGGGACGTGAAAATGGCATGCCCAATCGTTATCAGGCCAAGGGGGAACCACATTGACGTCACCCGCATGGTCGGCAGCCATCTTGATGTCCGCCATCTTGAATTCAACTTCAGAAATTTAAATGGGAAGGGGGTCGTGCGACATATCAAAATGGGCTAGAATTTCACCAGGAAAACAACTGTGACATTTGTTTTCACCTAACTTTAATTGTTGCAGAGTTAACAATACCACAAAGCTATGGCTCAATAAGTCACTTAACACCCCCAGTACAAGGCCACTGCGGCATGGGACGTGAAAATGGCGATGCCCAATCGTTATCAGGCCAAGGGGGAACCACATTGACGTCACCCACATGGTCGGCAGCCATCTTGATGTCCGCCATCTTGAATTCAACTTCAGAAATTTAAATGGGAAGGGGGTCGTGCGACATATCAAAATGGGCTAGAATTTCACCAGGAAAACAACTGTGACATTTGTTTTCACCTACCTTTAAATTTAAGGGCGATTTCCGCATGGGAGAATGACACGTCCTTCCCTTTTTGCTTAAATGTTTATTGTTCAAATAATCGTTAGTATGTGATTATGTGGTATTTATTGTTAGACCAATCACTGAAAATGTCCGGATATTGACTTACCGGTATGTACATATCTTGTAGTATTGGTTGGCATGGGAATTACGAATGTGTTTTGTCTTTACATAAAAGTTTAAAAGAGTGATGATGTGAATTGATCGTGTCAAGAGTAGCATATTTCATTTTTCACTGATCTGAACGAAAATGCCACTAACACGTGAGGAACGGATTGCCATCATATTGATGTCAGGGGAGAGAAGTACGCGTGACATTGCCGCAGACTTCAATAACCGCAATTCTGCAAGACAACCGGTGTCACATGTGGCCGTCAGCCAGTTGCTGGCAAAGTTCCAAGATACTGGATCTGTGGATGACAAGCCGCGACATGGACGTCCGAAAACAGCCACGGATGAGGGTACTGCTGTAGCGGTGTTGGCATCATTTTCAAAGTCCCCAACCCGTAGCACACAGAGACTGGCGCTGGAAAGCGGTATCAGCAGGGGTTCAATTCAAAGGATTGTACGTGACCACCACTGGCATCCGTATAAGATACAGCTGCAGCAGCACCTTAGTGAGGACGATCCAGACAGGCATTTGCAGTTTTGTGAGTGGGCTATAGCACAACTGCAACGTGACCCTGCCGTCGGTAGCAAGATTCTGTTCAGTGATGAGGCTAATTTTTATGTGTCGGGAGAGGTGAATAAGCAAAATCTGCGGTACTGGTCACCCGAAAATCCACATTGGACAGATCCCAGCAAAGTGACGGGAGGCGGGAAGCTAATGGTGTGGTGTGGTACTTGGGGTTCCCGACTTGTTGGTCCATTTTTCATTGAGGGCAACTTAAATGCAGAGGGCTACTTGCTTCTGCTACGGGAGCAGATCTTACCATCCTTACTGTCCGAGGATGGGAGCTATCCTGAATGGTTCCAGCAAGATGGTGTTCCACCGCACTATGGGATGATAGTCCGTCAGTACCTGGATCAACAATTCCCTCACCACTCTATTGGTCGCCGAGGGACTGTGGAATGGCCTGCACGCTCACCTGATCTGAAACCATTGGACTTTTACCTCTGGGGACACCTGAAAGCCATGGTGTATGCTACGAAAATCAGGGATCTGGCCCACGTGCGCACACGCATTGTGGATGCCTGTACTGCAATAACTCCTGAGGTTCTTCAGAATGTGGTAAGGTCATGGGAGACACGATTACACGTGTGTGTTGCGCAAGAGGGACGTCATATTGAGCATGTGTTATAACTTTGTGGTATTGTTAACTCTGCAACAGTTAAAGTTAGGTGAAAACAAATGTCACAGTTGTTTTCCTGGTGAAATTCTAGCCCATTTTGATATGTCGCACGACCCCCTTCCCATTTAAAATTCTGAAATTGAATTCAAGATGGCGGACATCAAGATGGCTACCGACCATGCGGGTGACGTCAATGTGGTTCCCCCTTGGCCTGATAACGATTGGTCATCGCCATTTTCACGTCCCATGCAGCAGTGGCCTTGTACTGGGGGTGTTAAGTGATTTATTGAGCCACCCTGTATAATCTGAATCAACGAAACTTAGAATGGCATTGGTTTCTGTTCGATTAGATATTAAGTACAATGGTGCCCACAGAGGGAGTGGAGATATCTGGAAATACTTCATACAATTCAAATTTTGAAATTGTAGCGTGAAAACATGGGCGAGGGATGCGGTGAAAGACAGCAAATTAAGTGCCTATGGGAAATATCCTAGTGCTGGGGATGCTATATGAGAATTCTCTAAACTGGGGAAAAGCGCCCCACTTTCCTTCGCTTTAAGTACTGCTGCCCTACCCCCCCCCCCTGAAAGAAATCTTTCGGGTAGCCAAATAACGTCCAATTATAAGCATGCATTGTATATTGGTAAAAAGGAAGATATGCATGTTAGGTTTAAATGAATGGAAACTAATTGCAGCCTTCTAAATAGTATTCTGGGGAGCTCCTTGCAAACATTTATAAGATTATCTAGATGGTAAACCACTAAGTTCATTCCCTCTCTCCTCTCTAAGAGTTTTCTTCACGAATCTAGTCGCAAGTGGATCTCAATTGTATAGTAAAATTAAGAAAATTCGAAGTTTCGTTGTATAGAAAATAAGAAATTTAAATTTTTACTATTTCATTACGTATGTCGATTGTGCTTTTAAATGCCTTGCAGCATGAATAAAGGATTACCCATTAATATTATCACATATTAAAATTATACCTTCTTTATTCTAAAGAAGAAATGTGTGCTTTAATAAATTTACAACCATCTATAATAGCGTATTTATTCCATTTAACAATTCCATTTCTTTTGGATAAGATAATTCGGGTATCACCTGTCTCCCAAATAGAATACCTGTGATGATTTTTGTAATGGATAAAAGCGTTAATAAAGTTAGCCCCAGCTAGCCCCCCCCCCCCCCCAAGCGGACGGGGAAAACTACGCTTATGACTATACCACTGAATTCCTGGTGAAATTCCAGCGCAAAACCATACCTCATATGCCCCCTTCCCATTTAAAGAAATGAAGTTGGATCCAAGATGGCGGACGTTATAATGACATGCACCAAAAGGTTTACCCCTAGGCCTAACATATTACTACCATGACCAATTGCTGCAAACTACACTCCCTTTCATTTTATAAGGGGTGGTCAGGGAATTTTGACTCACCCTGTATATGGACGCCCGCACGAAACGGGGGGAGAGATCACTTGAACCTCCCTGGAAAAATGAAAAAAGATTACTGTGCATATTCTTCAGGGGCAACCTACATCAATATATCTCAGCGGTGACAATATCACCTTCATCTGGTTGAAATATCTAAAATATATTTTGATGCCTCTAGACCTGCAAAAGGAGAAAAGGTTGGACTGAGTAGTTTGAAAAGAAATACACCTAAAAATATTCTTGCTCGCTTCGTTCGCAATACTGCGTTGAACAATACATGTATGGCGTTTTGTTAATGAGGTGATTGTGAATACATACCAGTAACTTGAAAGCAGGCGCATTATTTTGATGGGTTTGTTCTATTAGAAATACTATTTCTTTGTCGATTCCCTGCATGCTGTAATAGTTGTACTAAGGGTACTGCATACTAACACTTTGTGAATTACGGGATAACGCAGGAAAAATATTTGTCAATCTCATTTGTAACTTCCTGTTACAGGAAAATTTTACTTTAGCAAGTGAAATTTGCACTTAAGATAAATTGTATGTAATTATTCTTATTGATTATTAAAATAATAATGATATTTATCTCAAGTAGAAGGGGCGAGTTCTTTGAAGGAGCACCTTTTTCGCCCCGACCTTAGAAATTTCTAGTTACGGCTTTTGATGCCTCATGAAACAACAAAATCAATCGGTCACACGAAGAAACTAGCTTTGGTTAAAAGACAACTGCAGCATGAATATTTGATGTACCCAGTTTAAATTTTCTATCTTAAGTTGAAAACAATTTGTGTTAAACAGTGAAATTGTGATTTTAAAAATCGTATTCCCTGTACATGAACAGTGTTTAAACGCACATATATTATTTACTCAATTAAAAGCAGATTAATTATTTAACCATTGGTAGCTTTCCGAATTTAGAAAATTTACATTTTTAAAAAACGAAACAAATTAATTATCTACGAGTACATTCAAATAAAAATCAATTACTGCGTATTTATCCAAACTATATTGGGAGAGGTTATGATGAGCAATTCTTTGGGGGGGGATGCGTCCATGGCCTTGGAGGGGATGGGCACCCCTGCCCCACCGCAATAATATAGAACCCCCTTTCCTTCCTCGACGAAACGTTGCATTTGGACAGACAGCTGGGTCGGGTACCCTATTCTACACCCTCGAATTTTGAATTTTTTTTTCTTTCATTATGAAGGTTATGTGATCCTATTTGTGAATAAAAAAAAATTGGAGCGCGGAAAGAAGTATTTACGACTGCACAGCCGTTTAAAGTTGAAATTTTGTCGTTTGAAATGGTTCGCAATTATTTCCAATTTCTAGATCGTGATACTAACACGACACCAAATTTTAACTATCGATCTCAACCTAACTGAACTAACCTATCCACGCGCCAATGGTTCGTGGGGCTAGCGCCAATGGTTCGTGAGGCTAGCGCCAATGGTTCGTGGGGCTAGCGCCAATGGTTCGTGGGGCTAGCGCCAATGGTTCGTGGGCCTAGCGCCAATGGTTCGTGGGGCTAGCGCCAATGGTTCGTGGGGCTAGCGCCAATGGTTCGTGGGGCTAGCGCCAATGGTTCGTGAGGCTAGCGCCAATGGTTCGTGGGCCTAGCGCCAATGGTTCGTGCGGCTAGCGCCAATGGTTCGTGAGGCTAGCGCCAATGGTTCGTGGGCCTAGCGCCAATGGTTCGTGGGCCTAGCGCCAATGGTTCGTGGGGCAGCAGACCATCTCCCTGTAAGTCAAGTACAATGTCCCGTATGTCTCGTCGAACAAAGCCCTCTATGTCCTTCATCCGTTGAACGTGTGTCAATCTCATATTTAGTCCTTTTGTATTAATTCAATGTCACACAAATCAATTCCAATGTCTAAAGTCGCACAAAACAATTGCAATGTCTCAAATATCCAATACGCCAATAAATTACATAAATAATATATTGAAATCGCAAATTATCCCATTGCACAAGTCATTCATAACAAGAAGAAATTGCAAATTATCCCATTGCACAAGTCAAAGATAAGAAGAAAAAGAAAATGTTCAGACGTGCACCTGTGACATGAATCCAAGATGCGCCATGATGAAATCCCTGCAAAACCGTTTCGACGTTACATAAGGAATCTAAATATTGAAAAACGTAAGTTTCCTAGCACGTAGATCTAAAAAAATTACTTTTCGCGCTATTTAGAAACATCGTTTCTTATGAAGAACTAATTTTCGTAACGAGAATATTTTAAATGTGCGAAAATTCGAGGGTGTAGAAAAGGGTACCCGAGCCCAGCTTAGTGCAATGTATCCTAAAATTGGGTGCGAATATGCTGTAGAAAAATAGCCATGCGTCATAACTTTTAATGGAGAATATGCAAAATGAAGAAGTTGATTCCGGATAACATAAAATCCATTATATTATAACTCAAATATCATACACTATATTAAGATAAATATGAGTTATTAACATTATAATTACCCCAATTTGCTTACAGGAGTCTCCACTGCCGAATGATAACATAGGATAAGACATCCTGGCGTTCTTAAATAACTTCACAACACATTTCAAATTTAGGTACAGTCGACAGAGGAATTTGTGTTTCTTTGGTAGTACAAGAGTTATTTAGCAAGTATTGTCCACAGGTCGTAGACGAGCGTTAATTGGCCCCCACGAAGACATCATTTTCTGCCATAGTTGCGTCATCGAATACTTGAAATTTCACTGGAGCTACATGTGCAGTGGGATGCACAACTATTGTTCGGCAAATTGTCCATTACTATTTTCATTCATTCTTGTCTTGCATCCTGCATGTTTGCAAGAGCTGGGTTTTTGCGTATGCTAGTGCAGAAGTTGTCAGCAGCTTGTTTGGCGTTTTGTTTCAATTCTTGAAGCTCTCATTGCGTAAAACAAAGAGAATAAACATGGTGATGGACAACGTGCTTGGTAAAACTTACGCATTCTACTCTATCTCGGGCCATCGATAAATCCATATTATTAATGTTTATTATTTATTTTCTCCAGTCCCAAGTGCACATGATTTCACACCAGTGCAAATTAGGAAATTAAATCTTATGGCACTGAAGAAAAAACAAAGAAAAGAAAACAAAACAAAGTCATGGTGCAGTGGCGTGTTTACGATTTAAATTCCGCCCCTACCTTCGGGGGAAAGGAGAATAGTGCAAATTTAGGCACACTGTGCAATGGTCCACAAACTGCTCGATTGCATTGCTGTTGTACATACCTTTTAGAATGTTTATAATGAATAAATAGTTCTTGACAAAATATAAACTGTTAAACCAAAAAATGATGGCGAAATAACCTGAATTTTTGTTTGAATATGCTATTTCGTGCCGTTTTTGTATGAAGATTCCGATTTTGTAGATCCTCTAAATGTCTGGTCTTCAGTATTGTAGATAATTTTCTGGTATGGAGGTTACTTTCGATGTTCATGTTGATGGCTATGAATTTGTCGAAAATAATGGAATTCTCATGTTTTAAATATCTTGCAACGTATTATGCACTGAGTACATTGCTTTCTGTAGATTGCGTTGTTGAATTAATCATTGTCGCTTATTTATGTCAGTAGATGGCCAATGGAAGGAAGCATCGTCTGTGGCTTTCAATGAAAGTACTATCCCAGCATGCACTCGACTGAGGAAAATCGAGTCAAGATTGTAATCCGTATCATACAATATGCTACTTGTTAGGTGTGAAATCTAAGTGTTACTAGAATTGTCGTCGCAATGAGTAAAGTATATTCGTGACTTTGAAATGCGACTCTTCCCTTTTGCTCCCAGTACCAAATCAAACCTAACCTTACTTGATTATTTGTCAGTGTGAACGAATAACGTTCCGCTTCCACTTCATTCTAATAATATGAATCATGCTTTAAAAACATCTGCCGTGTAATGTGACCTTAAATCAAGCCTTAAGCCCATGACTTGTGGCAATAAAATAAGTTCAATCTCCACCATAAGAAATTTGTTTACCTGAAGAGGAGAAGAGGCGATCTTTTAACGTAGTGATAGAATTTAGGAGGTAAAAAGGTAGACGATACGTCATGTCCAAGAAAGATTGCATACTAATAATATAGCACACTTGTTTTCAAATCATATTTTTTAATACTAATGGAAAGATTAGTTGTCGGTTGCAATTAATAACATTAACAATATTTTTATATTGAAAAGAATATGATGAAAACAATGCCAGAGATTACATCTTCGCAAGAAAGGATACAGTGTCACTTATTTCCATTGTTATTAATTTACAAATTGAGCAAGTTACATGCCGACAAATGGTCGTATAATTAATTCACATCCGCAGATGTGGGATATACTATCATATAACAGATCTAAATCAAATGTCCACTTAGCACATGTATTAATTTCGCACACGCAACGAATCAGTATAATAAGCCGTTACACACATGGCAGGACAATTGAGAGATTTGTTTAGGTCTGAGCCAGGGTCATTAGTTTGTAGGCTGATAGTATTTTCAGTAAAGAATATGCCTTTTAGAACCATTACTGTAACAATATGTAATGCGCGCTGTTAACCAATAACTTTCTACCACCCCACAGTTACATTTGATCAAAAAGGTAAAGGTAAAGTGCTCCCTTGTGCTTAGCACCACGCCATGCAGGCGTATAGGGAGTGTGGGGGTAACGCCCCACACTTTCTTGATCCGGTCGTGAGTGGGGCCCCTGACCGCCTTTACCCCCCAGGGTTTCCCCCAGGTACCCTCCCATGTCATTCGTCGCTGTACATTTGATCATGTATACCTTATTTCCAAAAAGAAAAAAACCCTTCTAAATCAATTTGCATGAAAACAGCACACGATCGGCTCTCGCGATTCTAGGATTTTTATTAAATTTGCAGCAGCTAGATATACTTCTAGTAGAAATCAATATTCACATTTTTGCATAATATGGCACACTTTCAATTTTGAAGAAGTGTCACAAGGAAAGGTTCTTCAGTTACGAGACCACAGTGAAAGAACTTATTTTCACACAACGGAGAAAATAGTTAAGATCACTCAGAGATTAACCGAGTTGTTCCATCATCACATTTTTAAAAGTTTGAAGCGCGATGTCAAGTGAACTTGCAGTGGAACCCTCTAGAAATTAAATCTTCCCGTTATCCAAAATTTTCTACAGGATCATCAGTATACACCAACTTAATGAGCAGCTTTCTTTCAAGCTATGGCATGTACAGCGAGCAGTGTTATTTACATAGTTGCACGTAATTTGCAATGGTGATTACCATAAAGATATGTAATATTTGCACGTTTCACTTCCGTGTGACGAAGTAAGCTTCTGAAGTGTACAGAAAGTGAAACTGACGCACACACACACACACACACAATGATTTTTGCTGCTTAGCTGACGAGAGGGTAAGTCATTCTGTCTGATAACTTTGTTAGTTTCTTCATGTGTTTTGATATTCATGTGTAACAACAACGTCAACAGTAATGGTATATGGATAGTTTCTAAAGAGATGCATGGACTTGGGATTTAAAATCATTGGCCCCCTGGGGGAAGGGGGTCAAGGAAATCACTCGACACCCAACTGAAAATAAGGAGAATTGCCATCCTATCCTTCCCTGCTCCCCCCCCCCTTTCTTGTAATTCTTATATAATATCTGCTTTTTCTTGTATATATTTTGTAGCCTTCTATGTGCTTTAATGTCTTTACTCGTATTTACTTACTCCGTTCTTGGTTATTTTTTCTATTTTTATGTTTTCCCACACTTTTACTCATTTTCTGTCTCGTTTCCTTATGTTCTCCCTCTCTTTCTACCAATTGTCGGTTAGTTTTCTCGTCGCTTCTTTATAGAAGTACCGTACTGATAATAAATTAAACGATATGAAAATGAAACGAAAGTAAAACTCACAATTTAGTTTGTATATTTTCTACCTCTTTAGGCAAATCGCGACGATGATGATGATTAGATAAGGGACTTTCGCAAAAAGATGAAACTGATGAAGGGGCTATCACAAATTAACTCCCACGGACTCGTTGGTGGCTAAAGCGTGAGTCCAACCAAAGAGGTCGATCAACGACTTAGGGTAAACTAAACCATCGTTCAAGGTATTCTTTAATTTAAACGACTTAGGGTAAACTAAACCATCGTTCAAGGTATTCTTTAATTTATCCAATATTTTCTTACCAATTTATAAAAGATACGTTGGTGGTCCTCAGATATTTGTTAAGGAAAGGTATATATCCTTAAAGAGATCTATTTTATTAACCAAAGCTATAGTTTCTCTTTTTTCTGTACACACGACTTAAAAACCTGGATGAAGAGGGGGGTTTTACCAATACCAACCACCCTTGGGCACGTTACTGAAAGAAACCTATCTGAGCATAAAACAAACTCTTTCGCCATTGAAAGGATATGTACTGCAAGTGCATATCTATGTGTGTGCGTTTACACCCCCTACATACACAAACGCGCGCATACACACAGGGTGATGTTTGAGACGGGATGAGGGGAAATTCACTCATCCCGTTTCATGATGTAAATAGTTTCAAGTTACAGTGAAAATAAAACAGTACAGTGAGGAAAATAGGAAACCTAGAAAATTATGAACTTTTCGTGATTCGAGCCTATACGAAAAAAGGTTTTGTTGTTCTTCCACAGAGATTCACGCGTAGAAAACGCAACATGATCCACCAACTCAAAAGCGTAATAATAAATATTATGCAACTCAAAGGTATTTATAGCAACTATACACGAGAAAAGTTTTTATTGCCCATCGTATGTAAGCTCAGGACCAATTACACTCACACACATCATTTTTCTAAGTATTGTGTTTCTTTTTCCACACATTGAGCGAAGCAATGCGTTACTGCTACGCCCTGGTAACATGCTGGGAAAATAAGGTTGTAACGCCTGTGTGAAAAAACATGCACGTGAAGTAAGCTACTCCCAACGGAGCCGTTGGACTGTGGAAAGTGAGAAATGGAGAAAGTTATGGCGATGTCCTTTCACTGCAGCCTTGGGGCAGGCATTATGGACAACAGTCCAGGAGACGAGTTACCACCCAAACGTACTTGAAGTGCAGTGACGATATGGGACAGGTGTACTTTGCACGAAGAGGATGATAAATATTATCTGAACGTGAGTATTTTGTGAGCTGTTGTGGTTGTTCTGGTGTCACAAAACATCAAAACGTGCATGCAGGAGTCAGCATACATGTGTTGTGTGGGGTAGAGTGAGATGTTTTTGTATTGTCAAGCAAATGGTCCATTACCAAGTTATTTTCTTTGTTGTAAGCTAAGAGAGCCTCAAAAATTGAAACAAAACAACATACTAATAACCTCTACACCAGTACATGTAAAAACCCAATGCAGGAAGCAAGAGAAAAAAATATGAAAATAGTAATTGACAATTTGCCGAGCAATACTTGTGCATCCCACTGCACACATAGGCACAGGCATCTAGTGGTAGACCGGAAAAAATAGATTCATAGTAGAAATTGTGCAGAGCCGTATCCACGGAAGCGAACACCGAAAGGGCCAAAAGGTTAAAAATTGGAACAGATTAAATAACCCTATCAAGTTAATAATATTGTTAATGTGCAAACAAAAACCTAAAAATGTTCTTACTCGCATCGGTCCACTCACAATGTGAGTTTGTACTTATTGCTTAAAAACATTGATAAGTTGTTCATGATAATGTGATATATAGGGTACCAAGTGGTGCCTCCTAAAGGTATGTGCGATGGAGTTTTCAAAATCTGAAACTGTTCGAAAAATACGCGATTGCCGTTTGGATGAAGTGTTTATGAAGGTGTGTCCTACAGCTGTATTACGAGACATAAAAATATCCTCTGTACCGAAAAATAATATTTACTTAGTTTTGGAATTCTATTATATTTAAAGCAGATGCAAAATTCTTGCAATGCTGTTGTATAACAAATATTGTATTAGAGAATCTCCGCTCACTTTAACAACTGTACTCAATATACTACCCAGAGACAAATTTTCAATTACCATTGGAAATAAATAATGCTAACCGCATAATAAACCTTTATCAGGATAATTTTCTCTTTGAACTTTGATACAGTTAAGGAACGAGGAGCGCGCGCATTTGAGGGAAAATTGATATATTTTTTGCTACGGGTTTCTTGCGATGTCATGGGGAGGGTGATGTTTGCATACGAATATAAATAGGAATGTAAACTAGGAGAATGACATGGGTACCTGGGGGGGAAACCCTGGGGGTGAAGGCGGTCAGGGGCGTGATGCTGATCACATCACCCCCACTCATGACCGGATCAAGAAAGTGTGGGACGTTACCCCCACACCCCCTATACGCCTTCATGGCGTGGTGTTAAGCACAGGGTAGCACTTTACCTTTACCTTACTAGGAGAATAATAATAATAAAAAAAAGCCCCGAGCATGGGGAGGGCACCGAATTCGTTGGTTTGGCACTAATTCTATTATCGACCTGGGCGCTGAACTCTCTCGGAGGCGTGTGGAACTTGCGGATACGAGGCGCAATACTTGTGGTGTTGTCGTGAGGATAATGGAGGGAGGTGTTCTTGAAAGCACCAGTAGCGGACTTCGGTCTCGAAAGCCATCGGAGAGGGGAATGGGAACAGCCACGGGATTAAATGCACTGACGACGAACCACCCGGCGAAAATGCCCTTGGCAGGCCTTGGTCTTCGAAGGGTTCTTACGCCTGAATTCGGTTCAATTCGTGCGTAGCATTTTCATTCATACATGGAATCATCCCTCACATTCGAGCAAAATTTCCTACGTATACATGCATACTTATACAAATACTCAAGGGTCACGGGTTCGATACCCGGTGGAGGCACATGCCACAGTGGTTCGGATCCCACTTTAAACTGTAGATGCAGTCCCGATTAACCTTTCTTTGCATAAAGTGCACTTAAAACAACAATTCAAGCTATACAAATACACGCAATAAATACCATCTCGCGAAGACGATCAAACAGTGGCGGCGATTGGGTTCTAAAACGGGAGGGGGGGGGGGGGGCAAGGACAGTTTACTTTCCTTGGTAGATAAGGTTTCTCATAGTGCGGGGGCAAAAGTGGCAAAAAGTTTGGGAGGCAACTGCACCCCCCCCCTAATTGCCGCCACTGCTTTCACAATATATTGTTCTGTATTATGCTTACGAATTATATCTTCTACGAGGTTTTTGTTTCATCTTATCTCATTCTGTAAGAGAGTGAATGAATAAAATAGATTTACTAATTCTCACTTATTCTCATTTCCAGTCTCGTGAAATCGAATGTAACAAGACTAACTCATATTGCTGTCTTTGCAAGAACTATTGCCTTCCGAACCAGGTAAGTCATATGGACTTTTCAATTCTTTCAAAACTTAACATGGTAAATGCATAACATGAGATGTCAGTGCAGCAGGTACAGGAAGTAATTTATCATGACATTTTGACATTATTGTCAGATTACCGTAGTTATATCAATCGTCTTGTCGTTTGCATAATCGTATTAATCTATACATGTTTCTTACACACTCTCGCAGACATGTTCAGCCATCGTAATATTTGGTAAATAATTAGGTATGATTCACTAACATCTGTAAATATAAAATATCGTAATACCGAATCGATATTTTCAGAACCATAAAATCAAATTATGATGATAATAATAATATACGAAGGGTTGAGGTAGCAACAATATTAATAATATCAAAGTAGAAATGCTTAAATCAGAATCGTTGCTCCTGTAAGCAAGGGTCTTGATTGTACAAATCTTATTTAAAAATAAAAAAAATGTATCGTAATTTAAAATAATATATATTAATGTTCACTCAAATATTATTTCTTAAAATCTACGACTGTCTAATAATCTGAATTAGTTAAGAGTTTAGAGCTCCATGGATAATAAAAGAAGCTAAAATTACATATAATTAGTGTGTCTTCTTGAGACATAGGCTACAATATTTTAGTGAAGTTAGTGAGTAGACAGAAGTGACTTTATGATAATCACTTATTGCCCCCCCCCACACACACACACCATCACACACACCATCACACACACACACACACACACACACACACACACTAATTATATAAAACGGTATGCTGATTGTCCATTCCTACTACTCTGAAGCTGAGTGGTTATCGTATCACGCTACGACGTCAGGGATCCTATGTTCGATTCCTGGGTAAGGAAGGCATGGATGTTTGTTTGTGTGTGTCCCATCATCTTCTTCATCAGTTCATCATTCATTCTCATCGTCGTAATTAACTAAGAGATGAAAAAAGCAGCGTAAAATAACAAAATAGAAATATAATTACTATCAAGGTAGCCTGGAGCTAATAAGGTTATTGGTAAGCCCACCACATGATCCCCGTAAACACAATTATTTTTCTCTGCAACGAGACAATTTATCATAGCTTGAAGTTTGGAAATTAACGACGCTCCTGCTACCATGTTGCAGAACTATTGTTATGTCAATCTGTCTGTTTCGTGTTAGGTTCACTTTATCCGATCCCACAGTTTAAGGTGGGGTCCAAATCACTGTGCAATGTGCCTCTATCGAAGATGTAACAAGGAACCCGTTGAGGCCCGCTATGTCAGTCTAAGTAAGATGAGGACGAAGTGTTAATTAACTAGAGGTAGCAACTCCCCTTCCCTTCCACTCTCCCCAGTAATCACTTCCATTTATCTATTCTGAAGAGAGAAAATTTCCTTGATAATACGTGCATTTTCTGCTTAGACTTGAATCCAGAATTGAGTATGACTCCTTCCTCTCCCCCCAAAGTAAAAAGTTTAATTCGCACCAGGGGTGCCCACCGGGGGTGCGTCATGGGAATTTTTTTTGGGGGACAACATTTTATACCAATTCTATATATCTTCACACAAAGATGGGGGGGGGATCGTATCGTTTGATTGACTTGTTATTGATGTTTAGTTTTGGTTATTATGTATAGTTTTTCTACCTACCTGTGGGTGATCGCGGCGATACGGCTGAAATGAAACACCAGCTCTTTTGCCTTTAGAATCGGTTTGGATGGAGGGGTGTGTGGCATATGCATTAATACAAGGTTAGTCGAGCAGACAAACTGTGCAGAATAAGGTTCTTGATGTCTGTATTATACAGTGACGCATCCACAGGGGGTCATTCGACGGAAGTCAATTCTAGGGTAGCAAGGGCAGACAAACATTGACGGCCAAGGGAATGGCAAAGAGGAGCAATTACCCCTTTGATTTCAAATTTTAAGCAAATAAAAATACATTTTGCAAAATTTTCTTGCTTGCTTCGCTCGCATTTTATCGTTTTCGTCAAGTTCAGAGCTGTAGCTAGGGGTGGAGGGTGTCGGCCATGGGCGCTGAATGATCTAAAAAAAGTTGTAAAAGGGCGTCAAGTGAAATTATTTGGGCTCTATTAAATCAATATTGCTTTCAATTGCGAAAATTGGATCAAAAAATTTTCTTGCTTGCTTCGCTCGTAATGTAATGTATTTAAATTATATGTGTTGTATATTTGTATTGAATTAGTTTTGAATACGTACAAAATTTAGTGTTAGCTTGTTGCATATGTATTTTCTATTTTATGTTGCTTCATGTTGCATGTTTGTAAAACATATGTTGTACATGAAAGTTACACATGTATCTTCGGAATGCATTTATCATTAATTTTCTGCCATTCAAAAATACAGTTTGTGTGCTTTATTTCCATTATTAGCTAATGTGAAATTGACGCTGTGGAAAAAATATTTCAAATCGTTTGATCCAAACAAATGCTTTAGCACAGACTTCTGCTCCCTTTTTGCGTAATTTATGAGGATAATAACGTAGTAGAATGACAGCACTTCGTTCCTACGCGTCAGCAAAATTTGATGCGGCTGGTGTTATGTTACATCCGGTCGTAGCGGGCCACGAGCGGTTTTATTGTTGAGTCAGCAGAACGTGTCTGATCACATTGAAGACATCGGAAGCGGGGGGGGGGAGGGGGTCAAGGGATTTGTCACGTTGTGTGTGTGTGTGGAGGAAATGCGCACGCAACCATTGCGTATGATTCAAAGACATGAAGAAATGATTTAAAGATGGCGCCGAAGGTGCTTTACCCCGAAAGCTTAGCGGCTAAGGTTATTGCTCTGTAAAACAAGAGGCGTCGAGGGTTCGATTCCTGGTAGAGTCAATATTGATTGATTGATAGATTGAGTTAGTTTTTTTTAAGTCCGTTTTATGCACGGCAAAACTAATCAGGATTGGAGCTACAGTTGAAAAGTGGTAATTCGGACCACTATGTGCCTCCACCGAGTATCGAACCTGGGACCCCTTGATTACAAGGCGACGATGTCAATATTGAATGGTCTCGATTAGCCTGAGTGTAAATAAAGGCAGCAAAATGGTTGAGTTCGAAAATCGAGTTGGGTTAGTGGTTAATGTTGTCACCTGGCAATGAAGAGGTCACGGGTTCGATTCTCTAGGTAGTTAAATTTGGCCAATTGTTTAGTCCCGCCATTATAGGTCCCCGATTAGTCCATCTGTGCATAAATAGTGTTTGAATAAAATCAATATGGCGGCTTTGGGTTAGTGGTTATTGTTGTCGCCTGGTAATGAAGAGAAAGCGGGGGTTCGATTTTCTAGGTAGTTAAATGAGGCCAATTGTTTTGTCCCGTCATTATAGGTCCCGATTAGTCCATCTGTGCATAAATAGTATTTGAATAAAATCAATATGGCGGCCGCGTTTTGTGTTTAGCGGCGGCGGCGGCGGCGACCGGGCGCGGCGCGGGACGGAGCGGCGCGGGACGGGACGACGCGGCGCGGGGCGTGGGCGGCGCGGGTGGTGTTTTTTATTCCGCGAGATGTTTTAACCAAGTGGTTGAGGGTTCGATTCCCAATGTTGGTGAAAATTGTATATTCAATTGTATTTATTTAAAAGTTCCGATTAGCTTTTTGTGCACAAAGACAAAATGAACTAATTGGAAATAGGATGTTTATGCTGTACTGAAAAGGTCCCCGGGTTCGATTCACAATGTCAAATTGGCTGATAATGATGTTGTTTTTAAAATAAAATAAAAAAGAAGTGTGTTGAGTCCCCATTAGTATTTATGCAGGAACAGATATTAAAAATCAAAACAAAATGGCTGTGACTGGTGTTTAGTATTCGAAAGGTTCCAGGTTCGAGTTCCTAGTTATATATATATATTTTTTTCTTTTTTAGTTTACAGAATTAGTCCCCATTTATTGCGTTTTGGCGAACACGTCCTCCCCCTTTGTGGCATTTGGACATGTTGGAGATATACATAGAAATTGTTGTCAAAGTGCCTAATAATGATTTTCTGTTTAAATAAAAAAGAAGTGTGTTATCAGTCCCGATTAGCACGAACAGATATTCAAAAAGCAAAACAAAATAGCTGATATTGTTGTTTAGTATTCAAAATGTTTTGTGTTCCAATGCTGGCAAATTTGCAGAATAACATTGATTTGTTTAAAAAGTGAGTTACTATCCCCGATTATTTTTGATACACAAATAGAAAATGGGGTGATTTTGGAGTTTTGCAACCAAGGGGCTAATGTTGGCGTTTTTTTAACGCAGTCCCGATTAACCGTAATGCATAAAGCTGTTTCAACGAATATCGAACCTGGAACCTTTTGATTACAATGCAAAGACTTTACCACTAATGTATGCTATGTTTTAAAACCAAAAATAAATAATAGTATCGAATTTTTAAAAAAATGCGTTACCAGTCTCGATTAGCCATTATGCACAAACAGATGTGTTTTGAAACCAAAGGGGGGTCGAGGGTTCGATTACAACTGGGTATGTGTGTTGAGGAAACTAAAGGTCAACAGGCATGGAAAGTTTTTATTCGCCATCTCAAAATAAGTTTTTGGGCTTGGTACAGGTAGCTTTTTGCAGAAAGCCCCACAACGACATCAACGTGGCTACCATCTCTGGGCGCCTCTTTTTTTTTAAGTTGGAGAGGGGCACAAAGCCGTTTGTACCATACAACGTTGCACCGAAGAACCAACTTGTCAACTAGTCACTCACTCCATCATTAAAGTGCACAACATAATATCAGATTTGCACTGATATTAAGCAAAAAATTATAGCGACTGCATAATTATATTTCAATGACAGCAAATGGTTTCAAATGAATGGTTTTCACTTTTACTTTTTACTAAGTAACAGATTTGGTAATGAAAAGCTTTAACATTTGCATATAATATGAGATTTGTTTTGGTATCCAGTTTGTATGTTGACCAAATCACAGATATACTATTACTAAGGATAGCATTAACTTAATCTAATAAAAATATATTCCACTGCATTACAAAATTAACTCATTCTGTTTTCTGTTGTTTGAATCCATATGGTAAAGTTTCGAAACTTGATGCACATCTTTTTCTTTTGGTATATACCACCTGAAAAACCCTTATTTCCGGCTTACTAACAACGGAATGTGTTTTTGTGCGTACGATTTTGTTCGAGTTGAGTAAAGTTAAAGAGGAGGTGTTGTTGAGAATAGCATTGGTGAGTGATTCGAAATTGATTGTGCTGCTGTTTTTATGGTTTAGACATATGCCTTTCACCTTGCAAACAGTAGTAACATTAGTATTGTCTGGATTTACTACCTCAAATGCATAACTTTTCGGCCCACTGGATGAAAATGCTCTGATATAAGCATTTTTCCCATAGAGTTCTAGTTCATTTGTTAACTCCCCTAGGTAGTCTCCAACAGGCAGATCAACATCACCTGGCCTTTGAATATAAATAACACTATCGGTATCATAGTACAATACATTTTCGCCTAATGTATCCAAATATTCATAAAGCTCTAAACGTGCATGTGTTGTAGTGTATGCTGCAATAACTACATTTACAGTCGATAATGGAAGTGCAGATTCTTCGAGATATTGCCAGTGAACTATCAACATATCTTCATTTATAGGTATAACTTGATGTACTTCAACATTGGGATTTTCTAGTTTATCGAAAAAATCCTTAGGATTATTGATAATACTAACTTGACCAGGGTTTTCTCTCTGTCCAAATTTACCCCAAAATGAATTCAGCATAAGTTTTGCTAAGCTTCGTAATCCATGATTAGCACATATTCTGTTTTCATCCAACAACACACCCTCCTTTTCAAAATAGTCAGCTATGTATTTTTTTTTGGATTCTTCATCAATACACCACAATGGCCAGCCGCTTGCTTCAACTTTTGCTTTGAGAAATGTATTGATGTACTCTGCAAATACACCACCTGATTTTTTTGCAGGATCATATTGTTCAACATTATATTCCCATACCTCATGTAATTCTAAAATTTTGTATTTCTTTTGAACTGCCTTCTGAACTTCATCCACAACCCAGGTTCCAGTTATAGCTCTTTCCCTAGCAGTATGGTTACATTCCGCCTGGTTTATTTCATCGGCACAAGTTCTACATAGAGGGAAAGTTAATTTTGAATTGGTTCGATATGGTAACACAGGATGGTACAGATCTCTCGGTGGAAGTATTGTTGCTTTGACAAGCCCTTCAAAAGAATAAATATCGCGGCATTCTTCCCCCACATAAATTTTCACCGGATGGCCAACTGGAAACTTTTTAACTTTGCAACAATAAGGGTACAGGCTACATACATCCTTATATTGAATTGTTTCATTTTCTTTCACAGTGTAATGTAGTTTGGTAGCATTAGTTCTACCACCATAAAACGCCTCCCGGGGAATTATGGGGGCTTTAATTGATAACGGATGTTTTTCAACATAATGTTTCATGGTTTTGTTATTTCTCAACTGCTGGTGAAATTCGCACCCCCACATCTCATGGACAATGTAGTTAAGTGCTTTTAATCTGGTAATTTTATTTTCTGTTCTTTCATACCGAAAAGACAAAGTATCATATGGGTCATCATGAAGAGGTTGTGTACGTGAAGTAGGGAAACATTTGACACAACCATGTGTTCTGCATCCTTGATATTCAAATACATGCTCTTCCCCTTTTTGATCTTTAAAATATCCATCTACTTTCAAATTTCCTCCAACTTTTACTTCTGGTCCTCTGGCTGCATGTTGGATTTCGATTTTATGTTTTTTTTCCTCCCATACCAACCATTGAATAGCCTCTATAGACTGAATATCACACCATCTGTATCCGTTTTTAGGAATAATTCCTATATGTTCTGCTTTCAAAAATCTTTTACGGAATACTTTATTACAAGCTGAAGCGATGGTGATGGCTTCCAATAATGGGTTCACTGTTGTTTCTTTTTCAAAAGTGGTCATGAATTTCAAACAGGCAGCACGTAGTACATTAACATCTTCTACACAGTATTTTCTCAACTCCTTCTGCATATCGAAAACTACCCCTGTTTTCTGTTGTTCACTATGCCATTCCAAAAAACTGGTTCTCTGATTCTCCATCATAGAATCAACAGCGTAAAATTCAGTACCAGGGATACATCCGACATATTCTTTATTTTTCAAAGTATTAAAAAAATGAGGAAAATACCCTTTGGACATTGGGAGATCAAATGCTTTCGGTAATTTGTTGAGCGCCATTGGAATAAAGTTGAGAGAATCTATGAAATGGATATTGTGCATCTTCAAAGATAATATTTTGGCTCCATTCATGATCACAGACGGTGTCCATTTCATTTTTTCGATCATAGTTTGCAGTACAAAATGCGAATCATACCCTCTACTATTGTGTGCAATACACACAATATTGTTAATTTTGGTGCGGTGAGCTGAAACAAATTGCAGAAAATTGTAAACAGGTTCTGTACTATCAAATATGTGCTGTCTTTTTCCGCATTCACTGCACCATTGAGACATATCTTTGTTCTCAATGCAATTATAGCATACATTTTGGCACACCAAAAGAAAATTGTTTTCAGTGCCTTCTAGTTTTGTGTCCTGCCTCGATTCAATATCGTAGAAAACAAGCATTGCTTTTTTTGATATAAGAGAAGATATTTGTTTGCTATAAATTTTTTGGATGTGACATAGATGTTCAGATGGTACCATATTTTTACAGCTGACACAGAATTTCTCTCCACATATATGAGGATTTCTGTTTGTACGGATAGCATACGCTTTCAGGCATTTTTCACAACATTTTACTGTCTGACAAAGAGAGTTTTTTCTATTGTAACATGTTTTATGATTATTGTAACATTTTTGACCATAGAAAAATCTGTTACAATCAGTGCACTTTATTTTGGTTTCTGAAACAGTACATTTGGGCTTTTCTTGGCATTGTGAACAAACAGCTGTACAGGATCCTAGATGTCTAGAAACATGATCATATTTTTTATGGCAAGTTTCACAATAGAAATTAGCGGAGAATGCAGCTGTAAGAGATGTTATAACATTAAAATGGTTGTTTATGTACACCAAATTTAAAGTTTCGCGCCTAGGTAATAAAGGACCTTCATATATCACATCACTCCCGGAAAATCCATTATATACGGTAATCTTGAAATCAGATAAATAGTCCTGAAATTTTTGAATTTCGGTAGTTCCTCCACCACCATTCAAATTTTCCCCAGCTTCTCTGCACAGTTTATCCACTTCTTCTTCCATAACACATTTATGTTGTCTAACATACTGATAACGTTTTTTAGGTTCATTTTTGTAAACATTAATACCTCTTGCCACAACCAACGCATAAGCCAAACACCTGCTATCGGAATTTTTAATAGTTATAATTCCTTTTTTTAGTTTACAGAATTGTTCCCCATTCATTGCATTTTGGCGAACACGTCCTCCCCCTCGTGGCATTTGGACATGATGGATATATACATAGAAATTGTTGTCAGAAAGAAATGTTGTATTGCTCTGCAATACTTTTTCCAATGCTGCCCACAATATCTCCATATTTACCGCCTGTGCTTCCCGAAAAGATAACCAAAAAGGGCGATCAGGGTGATCTTCATTTCTGATAGTAATACCAACTTGGTCATGCTCGGCCACATCACGTAGAACATATTGGACCAGTTCTTGCAATCCCTCCTGAACCCCATATCACCGGATTCTCATTGTGTGGTGCCCCCCGCAACCGAGCACGCACCATTCGTCCTTCCATATTGAATCTTTGGTAACGCCTTTTTGTCTCTTCTATAACTTCAACATGATGTAACACTGCATCATCGCCACCGCCTACCTGTTTGCACACTTCCGCTTCCTGAATACAATCCCGAAGAACCATTTGGTATAACGCTGGC